>NC_081561.1:133838471-134010799 GCF_022355385.1 Mustela nigripes | reverse complement strand
TTTTTTTTTTTTTTTTAAGATTTTATTTATTTATTTGACAGACAGAGATCACAAGTAGGCAGAGAGGGAAGAGGAAGCAGGCTCCCCGCGGAGCAGAGAGTCCGATGCGGGGCTCGATCCCAGGACCCGGGGATCATGACCTGAGCCGAAGGCAGAGGCTTTTACCCACTGAGCCACCCAGGAGCCCCATGGAAATGATGTCTTAAAGACCTAAAGCCACCATCTATTAGCTTTGATTTTCATGCCCTGTGTTAGTCTTGATTAGTGGACATCTGCCTCTTTTAAGCTTTATTTTCTCTCCAGCTTCTCCCCCACACCATTTTCCCGTTACAGGTCACTGACAGAGTTCACACTAGCTCTGGTTTAGTTTCTGCCTCTAAGCTAGGAAATTCTGAGTTTTACTTCAGCATGGAAAAAAAAAAAATCATGCATGGGTGGAAACTGGCCTAGGTTCAATCACTTCATTTCCTTAGACCTTAATTAAGGGAATGGCAGAAGTGTTAATTTAATTACATTTAAACACCTAATTGAAAATCAGAAGTCTTGTAGCTTCTAGGGACACAAAAAGTTTGCGATAAAAGCTTCCGTTTCTCCATTTCCATTTTGTGAACTAGATCATTGATTCTTGGGAGGTCTCCTGTGTTTGATAGGGGCCTTTTTTGATTCAGTGGTTCATATGTTGAGGATAAGGAGTATAAACTTCTGGGATCTCTAGCCCAATTTTTATTTGTTCGCTTGTTTGTTTTTTCCCCCGGAAATTAATTATTTTATAACTCTAAAAGATAAAGAAGCAAGAGCATACAGAAACTAGGAAAGCAGATGATTCAAGAAACCAGTTCACAGAAGCGCAGGGCTTGGATAAATAAGCCTGGCCTGCCAAATGGTGCAGGGGCGGCGGGGGCCGGCGCGGTGCGGGGAGGTACTGTTCTGCCCCTGCAGGCGTGCCTGGGACTCTCAGCCCTCTGACCTGGGGCTGGGGGTGGGGGCACATTGCAAGCCCAGGGCCCTAATCCCGCAGGTGCAGCCCACTGACCCTGATTTGCGCTGGGGCGGCTGCTGAGCCTGGCGGGCTTTGAAATGCCATCGTGAGACAAAAGAAGGGCTTATTTTGTCTCTCCTCCTTCCTGCTGCTAGCTTTAACCCACTGAGCCACCCAGGCGCCCCGCCTGCTGCTAGCTTAATTGGGCCCTCACCAGTGGACATTTGGCAGGATGACAAGGCAGCCCTCAATGCGCACTGGTGGAAATAGTGTATGTTTGATTAAAAGCCGAAAATGGGCACTATCCGACCTCCAAGTCCAGAGATTTCCATAGGAGGAGGACTGCTGCAGTTTTCTACTTTCCGGGGCTTGCCAGGGGCCACTTGAGGACTACAGGACCACTCAGGAATCTTCCTGGGATGAGAGCTCTCGTGCTGATGGCCAGACACTCTCCTAAGGCCCTTATGTGTGTCAAGGCTATAGTCCTTACAGTCACCCTATAAGGAACGACTACAGTTAAGAGTTTCCCCACTTCCCACAAATGGGAGCACTCCACGACCAGGTGGACACTTGTCCAGGAGCCAGGAAGTGGGGCTTCAGCATGGACTAAGTTGCCTGCCCCCCAGGCCCCGCGGCCTGCCCACCAGGCCCTCTGTCCCTCGGGGGAAGACGCCCGTGCTCCCCCACGGTTTCCACGGGTGCTTTGAGGTCAGGGACAGAAAGGCCTCAGTTCCTCCCTGCCATCATGGCCACCAGGACCAGTATAGTTTTTGCTTTTCAATTTTAAATGAGCTATTTGCTTTCCTAGATGTATCTGGAGAGCTCTAGAAAAGTCTTCCTGTTCTTAAAAATATTTTGGTGGGGGGAGGGTCTTAAAAATAGAAAGGAAGTAAGAAGGGAAGAAGGGAGGGAGGGGGAAAGGCTCAGCCGCCCGGAAACAGGGGTGGCGTTTGGAGGGTGGGGGGAAGCACAAACTCAAAGTTTGTCTCCGCGGCTCACACCGCCCTGTGGCGCCAGCCTCCACCTGACCACCCATCCACGTTCCTAGCTTTCTCCCCATGGTCCCCTGCTGAGGCCCCATCCCCCATATCCCACCTGGCTGGCATCCAAGAGGGGAGGGGGAGGGGTAGAGAGGAGCAGAAGGCCCATCACCCATTGCCTCACTGTCTCCCTTGGTTTTCCAGTATTCCCATCACCTGGGCAACCAGTTTCTGATCTTAAATCCCCTCGATGGAAATACCCAGAATGGTATCAGTTCGCCTGGCCGGGCCTGTCTAATACACCCTGTCATAACCGCTCTTACACCTCAGCAACATGGCTGCCATCCATCCCTTCCAACGGCAGAGGGTGGGCTTGGGAAGAGGCTTTCAATTCCATATTTGGTCCCAAAACGGACGGAAACAGGCTATTTAGTCAGCCCAGCACTCCTGGTTTGTGACCAGAAATTAAATTTGGAACTCAGAGGGCCAAGGAGTGAGGAGGCTGTTTAATGCCATCTCACCACCACCCCCAAACACATGCCCCCACTCTGCCCGTGCCTATGTGGGTTTTGGTCTAAATCTGAGCGACTTAAGCTCTTTTTTTTTTTTCCAAGATTGACCACCGGCAATGCAAGAAAGACATTGGTGCCTTCAGGAATAGCATCAGAGGGCAAGGATTCTCTGTAGGGTGAGTCCCTATGGCCAGCACTTACCGGACACCTGCCTGGTCCAGGCCAGAGGACATGGGGCTGAGTCAGACTTGGCCCTGCTCTCCAGGAGCTGGGAGTCGAGCAGAGGACTTGACCCGAGGAAGAGGATGGAAGGGACACTTCGGATGCTCAAAAGAGAAAGCGGGGCCCAGCCGTGGTCTTCCCTCGTGAAGTGTAACAGGAGACTCTGAGGAAATTTCCTCATCAAAGCAACAGGAAGTTGGGAGGATAAAGCTAGGAGAGAACGGAAGGGTGTTCTGGGTCCCCCATGGTGGGGGAGTACGCGGGACCCCATGGGGGCAAAGCAGGCCACCTGAGTGAAGGTGGGACACCCTGATGCTAGATTCCTGGGCTTGTTCTCTTTCACACACTCTCTGTACACACGCTTAGTCTAGTGTGCTCTGTTCCTCTGTCCGTCTCTGTCTCTCTGTCCCCCTCTCAGTATCGAGTTCTGGCACAGCTGGTCTTTGGGAACGAGGAGACACTCACTACCTTGGTGATTCTCACCCCCTCGCCCCCACTCCTCTCTGCACCCCCCACCCGCCAGTTCTTCCCCCTCTCCCCCTTCTCCAATCGCCCTTTCTTAACCTCACTGTGGGGGTTTCTTTTTCCCTCCCTTTGGTGGCCCTGCTGTTTGCTTGCTTGCTAAGTGATTGATACATTCCAGGCTGGATCCAAGACTGTGGGATGGAAATCAACTAGAAAGAAAGGCCAGAATAAACACAAACTTAATGACCTCCAACTAACAGCTTCCAAGGCTGTGCTCCCATGAGCTGTCCTCACCAAGGACATGCAGGGACCTGGGGAGAAGGTCTCTTTGCATTTCCTCTTGACCATGTGAAGGTCAATGCGATCTCAGGGCTTGACCTAGGAGCTTCCGCTGGACCAGCATTCCCTCTGCCTTTGAAGTGGCCTGCTCTTCCCTCCCCCACCTCCTCTGTGGGGGTCCTCCTGCCACTGCAGCAGCCCCATTTCCTAGCAGCTCTGTTCCTGCACACTTGGCCTCAGAGCCTCAGTTTTTGAAGACTTTGGGAAGCTATGACTCCCATCTGCACTGGGAGGGTGTGTCTGGTCCACACCAGCTCAGGCACTGTGGGAAGTTCCATGGGTTAATCAGTGTGAACTCATTCCGACTTTCTTCCTGTCTTCCTGGGACCCATAGCTCAGGGGATTGTATTAACATTCACTGCTTCCTCTTAGTCAGGCTTTATGGAGTCACCAGCCTGGGTTCAAATCCCCACTGTGTCACTAATATCATTTTGTAATTCTGGGAAGGCTCCCCTCTGGGTCCCCATTTCTTCAACAATTTGATAAATATTCATGTAGCAGCCTCTGTTCTAGGCACTGAGAATATAGAGGCAGACATGATTGATAAGATGGCTTAGAATTTAGTCTCGCCATGGAGATCATCAATAAGTGAGCTTAAAATACTGGCAGTGGGTGGGGGGACCCTTAGGAGAACAATTTATAATACCTAGTTGAAATATGAATGCCCTTTGACCCACTAATTCTATGCCTAGGTATCTACCTTAGGGAAAATCTCAAACATTTGCCCAACCAGAAAGAATGAACATGAAAGAATTTAAATGCCAATGCACAGGGTAATGAATAATGTGTGATGTATCCACAGTTGTGTATAGCGTGAAAACGAACCATGTGGCGATCTCACAAACAACACTGGTTTGAAGAAGTAGTTGCAGAAAAACATGTAAAATATGCCATCTATGCATCTATGCATCTATGCAACGTTAAGTGGTAATAGTATATTTTTAAATTTATGAGAATGAATAACTCCAAATTCAGGTTGGTGCTTTTCTTCCAAACAAGGGAAACTGCTGGCTTCGTGGGTGTCAGCAGAAGACACGAGACACCAGGGTCAGACCACAGATTTTATTATTCATGGCGGCAGGCAGTGTGAGCTCTGTGTTTACACTGGATCTCCCTGCTCCTTTCCCAAGGGCTCTGTTCAGAGGTGGAGTCCGCAAGTCATGCTGATGGATTTGGATGTACGGTATAAGAGAATAGTGGGAATTTAGGATGATTTCTAGATTTGGGGCTCCACCCAAAGGAGATAAACTGAGGGTCCAGGCAAGCAGGGATAAGGTTGTGTAAGTGCTACTTGGAGTGTGTAAACGTTGAGATGCTTAGTAGACAACCTAAGGAGAGGTGCATGGAAACCAGCTGGGGAAAAGCATTTAGGGTATAGGTCACGGCTGGAGGTGTAGACTGAGAGGCTCCAGCAGATGGCAAGGACTTATGGCCCTGAGATAGAAGAGCCTGTGAGAGAATGTTCTCCACATTTACCTGACTCACTTGGTCAGCAGAATCATCTGGAGAGCTTGTTAAAAACACAAGTTCCCAGGTCCTGTTCAGATCTCATATTCTGAAATTGTATGATATATAGTTTCTATCATATATAAATTATATATATTGCATATATTCTGTTTCACTAATATCTACTGAGTGTCTATTATGTTGCAAGCACTGTGCTGGTTGAGATGGGTAAAACTGTAACAGCATTACATGGTCATGGGGAAAGACCTGGAGAACCACCGGGATTTCACTGAACTGATGAGACTGCATCCAAACTTGTCATTATGAGAGAACAATAACCCCGCTTTATTTAAGCCACTCTAGTTGGGGTTTTGGCCCCAAACACCAAGTTAACATACCCCTTTTATTATTATATTTATAGATCTAGCAAGTGTAAATAAAACAAAACTAATCACTTTTGAAAGAGAGGCTTTGATTGATGTTTGATTCATTCAAGTTGAATAAACCAAACTCCCTTAAGCCATCAGTCTCATTTACAAGGAACATTTTGTTAAAATCTCTTAAGCATTTTAAATTCCTTGGATAGTCTTATCATACTTGATTATCTGTTTTAGCACTTCAAATCATTGACCTGGTAAGTTGACTACCAATTAAGTCAAATGTTCTCATATATTTAAGCATCTTTTCTTAATGTAATAATCTTATATATATGGCAAATTTGTTCTTTTAATGTATAGATAATTTTTAGAACATTTTTATTAAAGTATAATTAACATACAGTGTTATGTTAGTTTCAGGTATACAGTAGAGTGATTCAACAGTTCTATACATTTCTCAGTGCTCACCAGGGTAAATGTCCTCTTAATCTCCTCTATCGATTTCACCTGTCCCACCCAACTCCCCTCTGACAACCACCAGTTTGTTCTCTGTAGCTAGGAGTCTGGGTTTTTGTCTTCCCCCCCCCCCCCCCCCTTAAGATTTATTTATTTATTTGAAAGGGAGAGGGAGAAAGTACAAGTGGGAGAGGCAGAGAGAGATGGAGAGAGAATCTCAAGCAGACTCCATTCTGAGCTTAGAGCCTAACACGGGGTTCAAGTTCATGACCATGAGCTCATGATCTGAGCCAAAACCAAGAGTCAATGCTTAACTGACTGAGCTACCAGGCACTTCAAGAGTCTGGGTTTTTTTTGTTTGTTTGTTTGTTTGTTTTTGTTTTGTTTTGGGTTTTTTTTTTTTTTTGGTCTTTTTTCTTTGCTTATCTGTTTTTGTTTCTTAAATTCCACATATGAGTGAAATCATACAGACTTTGTCTTTCTCTGGATGATTTTTTTTCACTCAGCATTATACCCTATAGTTCTATCCCTGTTTTTGCAAATGGTAAGATCATTCTTTTTTATGACTGAGTAATATTCCATTGTGTCTATACACCACATCATCTTTATCTATTCATCTGTTGATGGACACTTAGCTTGCTTCTGTATCTTGGCTATTGTAAATAATGTTGCAATAAACAAAGGGATGCGTATATCTTTTTGAATTATCTTTTTGAATCTTTTTGAATTTGAAAAACACTTTTTGAATTAGTGTTTTTGTTTGTTTTCTTTGAGTAAATACCCACTTGGGGAATTACTAGATCATATGGTAATTCTATTTTTAATTTTTGAGGGAATTCTGCTATTGTTTTATAGCAAATCTATGCTGGGGCACCTTGGGTGGCTCAGTTGATTAAGCATCCAACTCTTGATTTTGTCTCAGGTTATGATAGCAGGGTCATGAGATCAAGCCCCACATTGGGCTCCAAGCTCAGCAAAGTGTCTGCTTGAGATTCTCTCCCTCCCACCGCCCCTCCCCTACTTGAACTCTCTCTCTCAAAATAAATAAATAAAATCTTAAAAAAATAATTTATAGTGAACCTGTGCTAATATTGCTAATGAGCAGTCAAATTTTCTTATACCTTTCAATTTAAAAGCACAAGCCTTAAATCAATTTCACATCATAAACTGGCATGGTGAATTCTGCAAACATTTAAATCACTTAAATAAGAAACATATATAAAATTATTTCTGAACTTAACATGAAAGTATCACTGTTTTGGGTTAGATTTATTTCATCATTTCCATATTTAATTCTAAACAGTCCCAGATGTGAAAAGTCACTTATTCAAGAAGAGAACAGAATTTCTACCTCAAGGGAGTCAAAGTTCCTGGGTCAAAACCTCATGACAACAGCACGGTGGATGTCTCAGAGAAGCTAAGTTATGTAGGAGCCAGAGTCAGAGGGAAAATGAGCATCTTGACCCTTTCTGTGGTCCCCATGACAACAAGGGATGCCCTTTAAGGGGTTAGAATTTAGAACCTTCATTCCAGTTACCTCGTAATTATTCTTTATTTTTAATCATTAGAGAAGAAGGAAGTTGGCAACTCTACCCTACTTGAGTTAGTGAACTTCCTATATCACTTCATTGGCTTCTCGGTTTATGCAGACATTGCTGGCATATTTTCATGTTGCTCTAAGGACATTTGAATGATGTTGAGTTTAATCCTGAACCCTGGCTCTGTGCCATGACTTTAAAGTCATGATAATAACACAAACCATTCCCCTTCCTTGTGACTTTTTAGGAATTCCCGAAATGAGATTACAGCATCTCACATCACATGGGATCTCTGCTTCGAGTTCTGTTCTCCCTGAAGTCTGTCGCTGAACATTCTCTAAATTAGCTGAGGCCACCCGAAGGGGACGTGTATCTGGTCTCAACCACAGATGTATTGGCCCATTCTCTCCTCTCCAGTGCAGGAAGTCTGCTCACCACCTCTGCCTCTCATTCTCTTCACTGACCTCTCTGTAGAAGTTAGATAAGTACCTCCTTTTTGAAAGTCCAGTCTTTTTCGTGTGTGAAACTGTGGGCACCACAACAGCAGAGGGGGATCGACAGTTGTTCTAGACATTTATTGTTTATAGATATGTGTGGATGGAAACATTACAACTGTTACCATTTCACCGAATTACAACACTCCGCTGATACATGACATTTCTCATACCTCTCAGGCAAAACATTTGTTGATAACTAGGATTTACTTCAAGTTATAAATATTCCTAAAAGATACTTACAAAAATGTTTAAAAAGATTGTATCAGTGTGAATTCACTTTTGGAAAACTGAAATATTTATAGAAGTTCATTGGTTAATCATCTTCCTCAGGTGAATAACCCCCCCTAATTTGTACATGTAGCTTTGAGTGTACTTTTTTGGGTCTGAACACATACAATCATCTATTTTTCCCCCAATTTCACTGGCCAGAGAAGTCCCTTTTCCTTTCATAGGGATGAGCAAATAAGAAGTGAAAATAAGGACTTTCTCTCCATGCTTCTAAGATAGAAGTTTACATTCTTTTGGCAGAGGCAGGCACATTTAGGAAAAGAGAATTTTAGTTCCTTTCTCTACATATTTGTATTGATTTTCTTGGCCCAAATTTAAAAGTTGCACATGGCAAATGTCAACTTTCTCAATACATACCTTTCAGGAGAGAATCTTCTTGCCTTTAGTCAATTTTTTCAACTTCCCATTCCCACGATTTTTTTGTTACATCCACTTTTATTCCTTAAGTTCAAAGTTCCCTGTTCTTGGGGAAGAGATTGCTAATGTCTGTCCACCTCTGGATCTCCTCCCCAACCAGGCACAGAAGGATGACACTACCCCGCCCTCTGGTGAGACCATGTGACTAGTCCTGGCCAATGGGCTGTGAGAGTGAGGAAGTCACTCCTGGGCCAAGGTATATGATTGTTGCTGCAATCATCTTTCTGATAAGGAGGCAACATGCTGTGGGGGGTGTGGCCACAGGAGAGCTGAGTCACCTTATGGAGACTGATGGTCTTGGCAAGTTCCCAGGGCCTGCAGGGGACTTTGCTTGCCCCAGAAATATAATTTTGTCATGTTTAGTCACTGAAGAGTTGGAGTTGTTAATTGCCACAGCTCCATGGTTCTCAAAGTGTGGCACCCAAGTGACAGCATCATCACCTAGGAACCTGCTAGTCTCAGGCACCACCCAGCCCTACTAAATCAGACACCTTGGAGGTAGGACCCAGCCATCTGCGCCCAGTGGGGTGGTGATGCAGGTTGACATTCGAGGACCACTGCTCTGGCCCATCCTGGCTCAGATTTCCAAATTTCCTCCTGGCAAAGTGGGAGTCTTCAAGTGAGTCCTATCAATGAGACACAAGTCATTTTCTAAATTTTCTTCGTCAGTTATTCGTTTTTCACAGTGGTGAAATAATCCAATGATTTCCCCCTGTTGCAGGGTCTCAGAACTACAAGGGGATCTATAAGCCTGCCAGGTCACTCTTTCTGCTTTGAACACAGTGGTTACAGGACTGCGTTTAACGAACACATAGAAGAAAGAAGAAAAAAGCTTGAGGCTGCAGAGAGAAGAAAGAGAATTATCTTTATTTTTCCAGGCACAGCCACTGGCTGGGGGCTGTGCTGACCTGCCTAGATTCTGAAGCAACAGCCAAATTTAGTATGTGGTGTGCTTGGGGTGAGATATAACTGGTTTTCCTGGAAGGTATCCTATCCCAGGAGCAGACAGAATGAAATGTATTTTTACATTTTTTTCCCCAAGCTCCCCTCTCTTCCTTTAGTATCCAATGGGCTCCCTGTAAGCAAGTTAAACTTTTGACCTTATTTCTCTTGTGATTCCCATCTTCTCACCTTAAACGCATCTCCCTGGGGACACTCCAAGATAATCCAATGAAATAAACGTGATCTCTGGTGCCCTCAGTAAATGTCTAAGCTTAACAATGGATTTAGGGGGCATGTTTAGACCAATTGTTACAATTACTCAAAGAAGTGCTTATTTATAGGTAGCATTTCCACTGAGATTTAATTCTAAGTGTTTTTATTCCTTTATCTTTTCACTTTGAAAAATTCCAAGCACACAAAAAAATTAAAATAAAAGTATAATGAGGGAGTAACATCAGCAAAGTAGCCAAATAAGGGGTCTCTCGTTGTCTATGTCCCTTACAAAAACAATATGGCGCCCATCCACAAGCACTGGTACCTTGGCAGGAGCTGTGGGGGGCCACACTTTGAGTAGAAGGATATAAAAGTGACTTTTCCAACTTCTTTCCCTTCATGACAGTGACTTGGGAAGTGCCCAGGCCTATTTCTTGTAGAATGATCTGCATTCTTGCTTTTTCTGATTGTTTCATCGTATCAGTTAACTAGTTTCTCTAGCCTCTGTATTTATAGGCATACCCTCATTTTATTGCACTTTACTTTTATGTTTTGCTGATACTTTTTTTTTTTTAATGGAAGGTTTGTGACAACCCTATGTCAAGAAAGTTTATCAGTTGCCATTTTTTCCAACATTTGCTCACACCATGTCTCTGTGTTACATTTTGGTTGTTCTCACTATTTCGAACATTTTCATTATTATTGTATTTGTTATACGGATTGGTGATCAGTGATTGTGACTCCCTGGAAGCTCAGGTGATGGTTAGCCTGTGTTAGCAAGAAACTACTTTTAGACTAAGGTATGTACATTGTTTTTTAGACATAATAGTATTGCATGCCTAATAGACTACAGTGTAGTATAAACAACATTTATGTGCACTGGAAACCCAAAACGTTCAATGATTTGCCTTCTTGCAATATTAGCCATCTGGCAATGGTCTGGAACCAGACCCACCCTATGCCTGAAGTATCCTGTACTGTCAATTGGAAGGTAGACGTACTGACTTAGTTAATTTCCCTTTGGATGTTTTGGTCTAAAATGTGATACAGAATCCTTCATGTTGTATCCTGATGGGAGACACATCATGTCAGTTACACTTCTGTTTAGTGGTGTGTAATCTTTGAGACTACTCACAAATGGGTCAAAGTAACAACCTCATCTTCCCATTGTAATTTTTAAGTAAAGAGGTGAAAAATACATGCAAACCGACAGCCTCACTTAACCACACAGAGAAAGAAAGCTCCCAGTGGTGAGACCTTCTGGGCCAACTTCAAATGGTCCCGCGTCTGCCACCTGGGCCACAGTGGGCTTCTCCTCCAAAGAGGGGGTGATCTCTGGCCCACCCTTCTTACCTTCACTCCCCTGGATCCCAAAGTAGGGTTGCCTTACGATGACAGCAGTGACCACCCCCACAATAAAGACACCAGCAGGTAGGAATGCTGAGTAGCAGGCATTGTGCCAAACTCTGCAAGGTAAGTCTGATGACTGCCATTTTGCAAATATGAGAAGAGCCTCTATTAAGCAATGAACTCCAGGTCACCAGAGAAATAAGAATTTTTTTCTTTAGCTCTCTGGTAGGGCAGTGGTCTAAACCCAGGCCGTGTGACTCCTAGGCTCCTGTGCTTAACTGTTATACCCATGGCCACCCTTGCTTCCTGGGCATGGCCATGAGGGTGATTGTGTCATACAAGGGTGCACACCTTCCTGCTTCCGGGAACGTTCCTGAGAGTCTAGGCACTTGGTATCTGGGGGGAAGACTCCAGGCCACACTGAGATTTGACTCTTTGTTCTGACATTGATTATTCTCATGGGAGCTTACTTCATGCCCCCTCTTTCCTCCCTGAAAATAGTCTTTTTATGATTCATTAAATAGACCCCTTCAGAAGTTTCCAGAAGCAATCAGATACAGCTAATGTCAAGCCTAGATCCTTAAAAAAGCCCAAGTTCAAGAGAAATAGCAGATATGTTGCTTCTACAGTTTAAAACTACATAGTGCATTAAAGATAAGATTCTTAAAAGATGTCATTATATTTTATTTTATTTTATTTTATTTTTTGCCAAACATGCATAGCACCTAGCCTTAATCATTGTGAGACCACTACTATGACTAACACCAGGCACCAACAATACCAGCCAGCCCTCAGTGCTACGTAACACGTTAGGAACTACATGGGACCCATCAGATACAAGGTTTTAAGTGTAACTTTCACCTTCATTTTATAAAGGAAGAAAATGAGGTTTGGAGAGATCTCTGTTTCTCATGGCCATCTAGCTGGTGAGTACCAGATGAGAAACCAAGTCATGTAGGCTGTGCTGTCAAGACCAACAATCACTGTTACGTTGCCCCTCAAACATCACTGGGGTTCAGGATGCTGACCACGCCCCCACCACCACACACTCCCAAATCCACCTATAACTTTGGATCCCTCCAAAACTTTATTCCGGACAGCCAGCCATTGGCAGGAAGCCTTACTGATAGCATAAATACCCGATTAACACATATTTTGTGTGTTCTGTGTTTTATACACTGTATTCTCCCAATAAGACAAGCTAGAGAAAAAAAAAATCATAAGAAATCACCAAAATACATTGAGACCACTGTCCTGTACTTATCTTAAGAAAATAAAAAAATTCTCATTGCTTAAGAGTCACCTGTAACTCCATTCCCTAAAGAGAAGGATGGCTGTCGTGCCTCCTGAGTCTATGCCTTCGCACATTTGTTCACCGTCTTTGAGAAACCAGGGCGGTGTTTCTGGACGCAGCAATCCGGAAGGTGGACAGGCCTTGGCAATCTGTTGCTGGAGGGTTCCTATCTCACATGGCCGGGCTTTCCCTTTCCTGTCCATGTCTCTTCTTGAGCATGGTACTTGGACTCCCACCACCAGCCAGATTTCCTCTCCACCCTGCTCCCTGGAGGCAAGGTTCCCTTTTATGTGAGCCCCACTCAGCAGACCCAACTAAAACTAGCCCACAACACTGGGCTCAACTAGTTTCAAAACATAAGAAATGTATCACTCTAACTCCAATTTCTTTGTATTGTAACGCCAAAGTGTGTTTATTATTCTGATACCTGGAACTCTCAGAATATCTTTTTTTCTACTAAAAACTGTCTGAAATACAATGGTTAGGCGCCCGTTCCATCCCGTGTAAGTCGAATAAGGCTTTAACAATGTAGCTAAAACGATGCTCATTTATAATAGAGCCCAGGACAAATACCTGTCACAATACTAATGATAGTAAAAAAAGAACAGAAACAAAATGTAAGAGAGTTGGCATTTATTAAAGTCTGTAGCCTTGGGGAAAAGCATGTTTAGAGAAAAATGAAACCAGAGGTACAAGATTTTGGAGATTTTAAAGGAAGCTTCTAGAGCCTTCAAAGGACTTCAGAGGTGGTTGAGGGCACAGGTTCTTGTAATACCTAATTATATTTTAAAGGAAAATAAAAGTCCTTCTTTTCTCTAATACAGATTCGTCACCAGCCTCCGACTCATCAAAAACGCTCAGGGCTTTTCCTAGGTTTTATGACTCCCAAGAGGATGAAAAGAGGCAGGAGAGGTTTTTCTTGAGGAAGCTGAGTAAGAAAATAGAAAACGGGTGATAGAAGGGATAAAGAGACCAGTGGGGATGCTGGATGAGAACTGATCTGAGCTATGAGTGTGCCCGCGCGTATGGAGCCCAGGGAAGGGAACGCAGAGTGATGGGCCAAAGACAAGGTCTGGCATTCCCAACCTCACACCTCCTACCCATCAGTCCCAAACTGCTCGACTGCCATCTGGAGAAAAGGAATATCTTTTGTGGGCTCGAGTAGAAAAGAAGGGAGACACTGTTTGTGCTGTGTATGGAAAACAGTTCCCTTTAGGAAAAAGGAAACAAAGTCTGATTTGTAGTATCAATCGATTGCGGTGTTGTAAACACTCCACCATGGGCGATTTCCAGCGACAAATGGTTTAATAACTGGCTCACAAAATTCCTGAATACTTAAGGAAGTATTCCACAAGCTGGTGTGAACCAGCTCCAACACGCCACTCCATGATTCAACAACCCTTTGCACGTTCGGAGGGCTGCCGGTCAGAGCCACCTGCTCAAGCTGTTCTGTTCTGTGACGGTGATGTTGGAATTATTTTGACAGTTACTTATTAAAAACTAGCAGGGTAGCCATGAAGTTCAGCAAAAGAGTAGATCTCAAAAGCACATCCTGGCCTTAAAGCCACCAGAAATCAGAGGGCAGAAGTTACTTGATGAGTCTAAATTTAAATTCAGGAATGATCACATAGCCGAGTTCTCTGGGCTATGTTCAACATTCTGGTGACTCTTTCCTGCCTATGGGCTTTTTAAATATAAGAGGAAAAAAATCACCAGGACTTTTCTGGAAGAGTTTTAAAAACTTAAAAACTAGGGCCTGTTCTTAGTAAAAGCTTAATGCGTTTCCAGAGTGGATGAGACACAAAAGTACCTGTTGCCCTCTTACTATTTCTGGGGAGCAGGACTTCTCAGACTCCAAGGACCCAATGCGGTGGAAAGTTTCTTGAGTGGAGTGGGGGTGCTGGGGAGACCTAACCACCATGGAAAGAGCAGCCTTGTACACCCAAGAGGGACAAGAGAGGACCAAGCCATTGTCTGCCAGCATCCTGGATGGGCTCTTGACTACACGGTCACCATGATCTGATCTAGGGGTTTCCGTGTTAGGTCGGGCACCGTGGCCTCTTTGCTGGGGTACCCCACTGGGAGCAGCATCAGCAGCTTTTCATTTGTGGGGCGGTCCAGGAGCTCCCTCAGTCGGGGGCCACAGTTGAGAGGAGTGGTAGTGACAGTCACCAGTCCCGCATTCTGCAACAGGAGGGGAGAGAATACATGGGCAAGTGAGGGGAAAAGAAGTCACAGCTGTGCCCTTAGCTTGGGGACATGGTGGTCCCTGTGATGCCTGCATGTCCCATCCTTTCCCAGAAGCCAGCCAGGGCAACTGCACCTTGAACTTCACCTGCTCTCCTCAATCTCCCAGTCCCCACATTGACCCAACGGTGAGAGGCTTCTTGAAGAATTAAAACACTAGTCTTATTTTTCACTGATAGTTAAGAAATAGGAATGGTTATTTCATGGAAGGAAATGTGAGGAATCTTTTTTCTTTTTAAAGAATTTTTAAAAATACTTTATTTATTTATTTGACAGACAGAGATCCCAAGTAGGCTGAGAGGCAGGCGGGGGCTGGGGCAGGCTCCCTGCTGAGCAGAGAGCCCGATGCGGGGCTTGATCTCAGGACCCTGGGATCATGACCTGAGCCGAAGGCAGTGGCTTACCCACTGAGCCACCCAGGTGCCCCAAGGAATTTTAATACACCAAAGGAACACCCCCAGAAGCAGAGAGTTCCTATGTTTACATAATCAACATTGAAGAAGAGCATCATCCCCAGCTAAAAATACCTATGTCCGATCACAGAAGACCCAGGGACCCAGGGATCCGTTGGAGGTAGAGGAATTACTCCATCAACTTCTTCCCAAGCCTCTCCAGATAATAAACACTTAAAAAATTCATGTGCAGCTTTGAGATGTCTCCCAAGCTAACTATCTCCATCCCCCCTACTTTGCCAACCAGAGGGACACTGGAGAGAGTGTCCAGAGCCAGACAGAAGTTCTGGAACTGACTTGGACTGTCTTGCAGGAGAGGCTCTTTGGTCAGATCATTATGGGATCTGTGCAGATGGGGGTTTCAGGAAGATTCCTCTTGCCTCCCTCACAACTAGAACCTACACTCAGAATTAGGCCTGAGGAGCCGCTAGAGGGCAGCAAACTCAACACTAACGGGACGCGGCTGCCTACTGGAGCTTGAGAAAACCTCTGAATTAAGCACTTTTTTTTTTTTTTTTAAACATGTACTTTAAGGAGGGCATGTATTGCATGGAGCCCTGGGCGTTATACGCAAACTATGAATCTTGCAACACTACCTCCAAAACTAATGATGTACTGTCTGGTGACTAACATAACAAACAAACAAAAAAATAAACATATACTTTCCAGTTAAGTGTTTTCATACGCATTACTTTTTTCACCCCACAAACATCTCTGTGAGGATATCCAGTCCCCAGTTTCTTTTCTCGTCTTTTTTTTTTTTTTCCTTGGAGGATTAGTTTTACGTGTTTCTGTTTTTGTTTTCCTCCCAACACGCTAAGATGAATGAACCGTGGGGCCATATGGTCTGACCTCACACGTCATTTCCTCTATTTTAACCAGTCACAGATTCAGGAAGGAAATAAGGGGTCACTTGCTTGAGGCTGACTTCTCAAGAAATCTAAAAGTGAGTGTCTCTTTGGTGTAACAATGATTATATCTTGTGAGGTGTTTTTGGCATATGCATTTTTCTTGAAGAAGCATGTAGGTTTGGGGAATTGTTTGTCTCTTGATGGTTCGATCACTTGTCCTAATAATCTTGTTTGCTTCTCTTGCTTTCTGTGTTTTCTGTCTCTCTCCACCAGTGGACCCTGGTTTCCACTAGAAAGTGCACACAGCTCACACACGAGGCAGTTACCGCTGGGACCTCCCCTACCCCTGCCTGGGGCCTGTCCAGTAGAAGGCGCTCAGAAGCTATGGGTTTAGGGAATGAATAGCATCATGTAAAAAGTGTATATCAATTCCTGCTCTATTTCATGCTGAACAGTGTCTAGCTCCTACAGAGTTGGAATTTTTTTTTTTAAAGCACATAGAGACATCTTTCTCATGCAATACAGTGTCATCTCGACTTTCCAGGAAGAGCTCTAGGACAGAGCCCTCTTCGGAGCGCTGTCATCATTCCACTGGCTCTGACAGCTGCGAGCACAGCTAGGTGGTGTGTCCGCTGAAACCCTTGAAGCTTCCAGTTGTTATGGTTGCAGGCAAACACAGTGTTTTCCTGAGCCTGATGTCGTACATAAGTGAATTTCTGGAGGAATCCCAGCTTGTGGCAACATTATACTCACCAATCCAGCTTTCTAGGGTGACTTTTTTTTTTTAGTACATCAGAGTCGCCTTACTTAGAAATCCAGCTCTAGATAAACAACTTCCAAATGTCTCTAGGCTAGAAACTTGGCTGAAATGTGTGAATAAGGCCACTGTTTGGCCCTGGAGCCGGGCCTTTGGGGGGGGCGGGCTGGGCAGGGGAACATACCTGCAGGGCAGCCAGGAGGAGACCGCAAGCAATGGAGACACTGATCTCGTTGTAGTAGTGGACTTT
The DNA here is from genome assembly GCF_022355385.1 of Mustela nigripes. Taxonomy (NCBI): domain Eukaryota; kingdom Metazoa; phylum Chordata; class Mammalia; order Carnivora; family Mustelidae; genus Mustela; species Mustela nigripes. Next base: position 133,993,927 of record NC_081561.1, on the reverse strand, counting down.
CCTTTTGCCGTTTGCAGCAAAACCATGAACTTGCTTGAAAATCAGAATCAGAACGGGAGCTGTGTCCAAGTATTCCTTAATCCAATTGGTTCTGAAGGGAAAGAAAGATAATTCAGAGACTATTTGCTCATAATGATTTTTTTTTTTCCAACTTGGCTTATTTCTGTCTAAAATAAAAGCATTTTCTCGGGGCACCTGGGTGGCTCAGTTGGTTGAGCGATGACTCTTGGTTTCAGCTCAGGTGTTGATCTCAGGGTCCTGGGATCGAGACCCATGATGGGTTCTGTGCTCAGTGGGGAGTCTGCTTGAGGATTTCTCTCCCTCTCCCTTTGCCCCCCCCCCATGCACTTTCTCCTCCTTCTCTTAAATAAATAAATAAATAAATATTTACAAAAAATAAAATCAAAGCATTTTCTTGTCTTTCATATTTCAATTTTTACCAGAACAGAATTTTTGTGTGTGTCTTATTTTTCTGTCCAGGGTCATTCAATCCAGTAAACATGTGTTCGTAAGGATATAGCATGGCAAGGCTCAAGAAATGCTGTAAGAGATGAAGATGGTCCTATAACCCAGAGGGCACTATGGAAAACTTGGCAAATTGAAACCTGGTAAGTGGAATTAAAGAAAAGTAAGTCAAGTACTTCAGGAGTTCTCCAAATGAAGGGTTGATCATTTTAAATAGGCAGATCAGAACTTTTCCAGAGTTTCCAGTGAGGTGGGGCGCTGAAGACCAGATGGAAAGGGGGCACAGGGAAGGGCATCCTACTAAGTCGACGAGTAAAGGCAGAGTCAGGACAGAGGATGATTGGCAGGCTGGAATTTTCAAAAGCCTGGTCGCCCAGAGAAAGAGGTACATGGTGGAGCACAGGGGGGCTGTTACTTACTTCATTTGGTAGATAATGGAAAGTGACCACAAGCTCCTGAGCAGAAGCTTCATGTGATCGGGTTTATTTCTGAAAGAGGCAGATTGCTATGGCCAATGGACTGGGAGAATTTGGGGAGGCATAGAGGCTGGAGTTGATCCGTCTGGTATAGGAGCAAAGGAAAAGAAAAAGATCATGGTGAGGTTTAACCAAAATCACTGGGTCAGAGAGTGTAATGTTGTCCATCCTGTTGTGGAGAAAAAGAAGGGAACTTTGTGGGAGTGGGAGATAATTCATGTGAGATATTAATATTAAGTTTCAATTTTTGATTTCCAGCTAAGGAGCCTCTATTCTATTACTGTATCGGATATATTTGGCAAAAGTTTTATTCCAACACAGATATTCAAAGTAATACTCATGCAATGCTATATATTAGAAAATTTTTTTTTTTTTTTTTAGGATACAGACACATTAGGTCATTAATTAACAAAGGATGATTTCATTTTAAGCCTAGTTATGCTTCACTGTTTTAAAACATACTAAACTCACTTGTGCAGTTTTCTATGGTTCCTCTTACACTCTTAACTTCTACAGTTTACATTTCCAAACCTACCTTCCCATGCTTCTACCAGCTTACATGCTTCTTGGCCTTTTGGCTAAGATCAAGTGTAGTACCACACACTTTAGTCAGCTTAGTCACATTGAGTTATTATCAATCCTTTTCTCCTTACAAACATGGAGAATGGTCATCATTTACAAAGAGCATAAACTCTGGAGCTGACGGATGTTGTCATTTTGGGTAATTTCTTGAATGTCTCATGGCTCCACTCCTGCATATGTAAAGAGCACTATCAGACACTCACCCCATACAGCTATTGTGTGGGTGAGATCAGTCAAATAGATAAAATACCTAGAAATATACCTAATCTAGCACAAACTGATATGTGAGTGTAAGCATTACTACTACTACTATTATTTTAAAATGGATAATTCAAAAAAAGATTAATGCAAGATGAAGATTAAGCAGTTAAACTTGGTTCAAAGGCAAATTAATAATTTCAATGATTTTTATACTTTTTTTTTGCCTGGACATACATTAGTATCCTCATATTTCTGGTTTGTTAAATTTTACAGGAATTTATTATGACATCACATTAAAGCTAATAAAAACATAGCAACAAGACCTATTAGGAGAAGGAAAAATAGGACCTCCTGCCTGGGGTGAGGGCTTAGACCCACAAACAGAAAAACAGAAGGTTTGACAGGTAGGTTGGACCCAGGTTGTATATTGAATCTTTAATGACAGCTATGGGCTTCAAAACTGACTCAAACAGGATGTCAGGATATATGCTCATTTGCAATTCAATTCAACAAACATTTATTCAGTTACCCACTATGCATCAGTACTATGCTAGATGGTTTAATGTAAGACACCTTAAATCTGGACTCCTAGAGTTTTTATGTATACATGTGTGTGTACATACTGCCTGCAGAGAAAGTCTATAATCTTTCTGAAATATGGCCTATAACACAAGAAGAAAAGTAAACCAATAATTAAAATGCTATGTGATAAAATGGCCATATTAGATGCACAGAAAGTGTATGTTAGGTTTTTGGAGCACAGGGACGAAAGAGTGACTAATTTTGCCTTTGCTGGGGAGAGGACCAGGGGCTAGCGGCATTCTGTAGGCACTGTGCATGCAAAGAGCAGGCCATCCCAGGTAGGAACTCAATTTGACCCATCCCATTTTTTCCCCCATGAATATGCAATAAGGTTCTTATATTTATTATTAATATCCTATGCTAGTTCCAGAGCATGGTAATAAGTTAAAACTCCGTAAGACATCAATTTCTTAGGGTTTAAATATCTTAGGAAAAATATGTCCTCTGGGGCCAAATAAATGAAACAGGAGCAGAGCCAAGAGGCCCTCTTCCCCTCCCCCAGCCAGCCCTGAATACTGGATGAGAGGTCCCTCCTCTTCTCCCCAGGGCTGCAATCTCATTGCCCTTTCTTGTCTTACAGGCTTGGGTCACACTGGGGTGTTGGATAACACCCCAGGACTGGCCACGGAATGCCCACAACTGAAAGCCACAGGTATGAAGACCTCTGTATTCCAAGTACCAAATCTCGTTCCATTGTCCCTCCTCAGCCTCCGGGCACCCTGGAGGGGAAAGGAAATGGCCTTTGTGGGGAAGGCAGAGTTTATAAAGAGGACTCGGCAAATGACAAAGCAGAGTCTAAACAATTGAAAGTGACCATTTTGATGACAAAAGTGACTGAGAAGTTATGAAATGCATCTGAGCTATTATGAAGGAGACTGGCCCTCAGTGGGGAAAGAGGACTCCACAAGTCACTGTTAGTCACAGCGACCAGAGGAACAGACGACTTAGAGGACCTACCCTAATGCATTAAATCTAGTCACAGTGAGTTTCACCACACTTCCTTCCTGGAGATAAGGAGGCCTGCGCAGTGACTAACGCCCAATAGATATTACACTTACACTAAATATCTACTCTACTAACTGTACCCAAACTAAAGCCTGCTTAATAACATCACTTGGAAGATGGTATCACTTCCGCAAATGGAATTTACTTCAGTCAAGGTCCTGAGAAATACCTCACAATCTTACATTCCAGATAGGAGAAAAGTAAGTCCCCAGTGTTTTATTTACTATTGCTTGGGTCAAAGCCCATTTATTTCCCGAAGACGTGGATGGCAAACATGCAAACATTTAATTTTCATAATGAAGTAAATCCTAGACATTCCCATTTTACAGATAAGAAAACCAAGCACAGAGAGGTTAATAACTCCATCAACTTTTGTACCTCAGCTTCTTCAGGTCCGTGACCCATTGGCGTCCCATCCGTTTCAAGTAGTTTATTTCCTCCTCCTCCTCAATGATCTGTCGAATCTTGTGCTTCACATCCGGGTCCTTCACAACCACAAAGGTCCAGGGCTCTGTGTGGGCCCCACTTGGGGCGGTTCCTACCATCCATTAAATTAAAATTAGAAATTAAAACATAGGAAAATGTGAAAATGTTCATTAAGGATAGATAGGATAACTCATACTTGTTCAAAATGAAGTTAGATCACCTGGTGAACGAAGGGCTTGGCCACAGACACTGGTGTGTGGCTGCCACTCCGTTTCAGTCTGCATCCCTTTAGGGGCAACAAACCAGCTAACTGAGTTCAAGACCAGTGGTTCTAGGGCTATGGGAATTTATCACCACTTCTCTAATTGTGTGGAGGAAAACATCCCTAAATAACTGTGCCTGGACCACTAGGTGAATCCAGAAGGGAAACTCTGACGGCCCAAATTCTCTGAGATGTTGTTTGTTTTGATATTCTTGAAACAGGATAAAGTCATGAAGCTTACTGAAAATGATAAAAATTCAAATAGCAAAATGACTTTTAAACACTTATGAAATGGGCACCTGGGTGGCTCAGTCAGTTAAGCATTTGACTCCTGATTTCAGCTCTGGTCATGATCTCAGGGTCGTGAGATCGAGTCCCACCTCCAGCTCCATGCTAAGCTTGAGATTTTCTCTCTCCCTCCGCTCCTCTCCCCACTTACACTCTCTCTCAAAATAAAAACAAAACTTGCCTTTAAAAAAAATAATAATAAGGGGCACCTGGGTGGCTCAGTGGGTTAAGCCTCTGCCTTCAGCTCAGGTCATGATCTCAGAGTCCTGGGAATGAGCCCGGCATCGGGCTGTCTGCTCCGCGGTGAGCCTGCTTCCCCCTCTCTCTCTGCCTGCCTCTCTGCCTACTTGTGATCTCTGTCTGCCAAATAAATAAATAAAATCTTTAAAAAAAAATAAATAAATGAAATACTCATGAAAGGGAACTGAACTACAAATTGTTTGGTACCTATATCAGAACCCTGAATGTGGTACTGTGCAGTTTGTGGTCTTGGGGACACATGAGATCTCCTGGCCCTCAGTGCTTAGTACACATAAGTCTGTCTTCAGGTCTCATGGGCTATGGGAACCCTCAGCCCACACTTGGGTCAGTCCCAGGATCCTGAGTCAAAGCTTCTTAGTGTATCTCAGCGTCCAAGGAGCTTGAATTCTTTTTCAGATTCCAACCAGGGCCATCTTCTGCTGTGAGTCACCCTGCTGTCCCAGAGATGGCCTGCTGTTCCAAGTGAGAGAATGTGACCCATAGGTAGGCTATTTCAGAAGGAAGTATTCCTTTCTCCCTAGTGAGTAATTTAATGACATAATCTCTGCATGGGGGGTGGGGGGGTGGAGGGGTAGGTGGGTGGGGTGGGGGCAGGGGGGCGGTTAGAACTGCCTGCTTGATGGGGATCTTTGCCTCCAAACACTCCCTGTGGTTGAGAGGGCATGACTGGATTGTGAAATGCAAGTCAAAAGCTACACACAAAGCCCATATTTCTGAAAAGAGTGATTCCAGTTTCCGTTGTACTCATGTTTTTCCACTAAATATTGTCATCGCTACACATAAGAAATAAATTGTTCCCTAACGTTTCTGATTATGCCAAATTCATCTGCGCATCATATGTATAAACACACAAATATAGGTAAAGGTAAATATGTGGAAGGAACTCAAGGACCGTTATTGTTAAATGAAAAACTAGCCAGTACATTTGTATTCTTAGTTTAAATGAATGCTTTATTCTTGCTTCCTTTCATTTTGAGCAATGGATCACAATAGCCATGTAATATTTCTGCAAATGAGCTTAAATGTGACTTATATAGGAAAAATACACAATACTCCAGTAGTATTCAAATAAGAAGATTTCTCTTATGTCTCTTTCCCCTTCTTCTGTAATTCCTTTATTCTCCTCCACGGAGATATCAATTTATGTTGAAAATGGGGTTGCCTTGCTGTAGATTACTCTGAAAATTCACATAATGAATGTTGCTAGTTCATTAGAGAACAGTATGAGAGCATCATGCTGTATAATATAAAAAATTTGGTTCCAAAAAGAGAAATGCATAAATGTGAAGGTGTGTGTATATGTGTGCATCCATGTGTTTCAAGAGGAGGGGAAAGAAAGGGCATGTTTCTCTTCCAGTATGTAATAGTATGTTCAAAAATTTTAATTTTTAAGAAAAGACCATAATATTCAGTAATTTCAGAAGCTTTACACTGTTGTTACATCTGCTCCCAGGAAGTTTGTAATAGTCCATAGTTTGTAGAAAGTGGAAATCATTATGTTTCTGGCAGCCAGTCAATACCTGGGTAAGCCTTTAGAGATAAATGCATTGCTCTGGGCTTTGTTCACTGTGTTTGAGCTTTATTGCCCCAGTATTATCACTTGCAGCTGACATTCTCAAGGACGCAATGTGCCATTACAGACCTGCTGCTTTGATGACATTATCAATGACTTCCATGGGTACTTGCTCATTACTTATGAATCGGACAGACCGCCTTTTATTGAGAAGTTCATAAAATTCCTGGGACCGCTTAACCATTTCTTTTTCAGGATACCGGGTGTGGGAGAACGGGATATGTTCAACATTTTCCTCTGAGTCTTGCCAGTCATCAGCATCTGCAAATACAAGCAAGAAAAGCAGGAAATTCAATGACCTCTCTTGGTCATGAAGGGGAGCAGATTACGCCACCCCCAAATATGCCTTTTTGACATAAGAACTATATTGAGCTGATTTTTTAAGAAACAACAGACACAAGAAAATTTCTGAAAACCAGAGTGAAAGTTACCTTTTTGTAAGGAACACTTACTTTTATAAAGGATATCTCCATTCATAAGCTTTTTCTGTACCCAAGAAATTTTTTATCAATGGAGAAGGTAGACTTAAATCTGCACAACAACCTTACTCTTTTTTTAAAGTTATTTTTATTTTTTAAAAATTTATTATGTCAGTCACCATGGAGTACATCATTAATTTTTGATGTAGTGTTCCAAGATTCATTGTTTGCATACAACGCCCAGTGGTCCATGCATGTGTCCTCCTTAATACCTATCACCAGGCTCACCCATCCCTCCACCCCCTCTCCTCTAAAACCCTCAGTTTGTTTCCTAGAGTCTATAGTCTCTCCTGGCTCACCTCCCCCAGGGATTCCCCCTCCCTTCATTCTCCCCCTCCTTCTCCTAATATCCTCCCTGCTATTCCTTATGTTCTGCAAATAAGTGAAGCCATATGATAATTGTCTTTCTGTGCTTGACTTATTTCATTTAGCATAATTTCCTCCAGCTCCATCCATGTTGGTGCAAATGGTAGGTATTCATCCTTTCTGATGGCTGAGTAATTTTCCATTGTATATATGGACCCCATCTTCTTTATCCATTCATCTATTGAAGGGCATATCAGCTCCTTCTACAGTTTGGATATTGTGGACATTGCTGCTATGAACACTGGGGTGCATGTTCCCCTTCTTTTCACTACATCTGTACCTTTGGGGTAAATACCCAGGAGTGCAATTGCGGGGTCCTATTGTGCTCTTCTTGATAACTTCCCATAACTGGATCCTCCTCCCCCAACATCTTTCTTTCATTTTTTGTAGAAGATGGTAATTAAGATGGTGGCTTGGGCCATTTCAGGGACTCACTCAATTTTCCTGAATCTGTCCCATGTATACAGGAAGTATATGTGTTATTAAGATCCTATTTTTTTTTTCTCTTCTTAGTGTGTCTTTTATTATGGCTGGGGGTGGTTTCTTCAGCCAAGAACCTAGAAGAGTAGAGAGGAAATTATTTTTTCTCCCCTACAGTCATAAGGTGGCCAATAGGGAGAAGGAAATAAAGTTCTCAAAAATGTCTCCCAGATTATCATTTCAAAAACATCAAGAAAAAATGAAAAGAATGAGTCCACAGAATCCTGAACTCTGATCTTGACTATTGGCTATCCAAATTCCATACTGGTTAGAAATCAAGAAAAAGAAAATTTTACCTACACAAAGATGAAGAATGAAAATTCCTATTAATGGCTAACTGGCATATTTGAAACAATATCCCAAGAACTAAAAACCACTAAGATCATGAAACAAAGTATCTTTAAAGTATTAAAACAACAACAATAAATTGCTGACAATGTAGTAAGAAATTCCTAAGCCAAAACTGAAGGGAAATATGAGCCTGCAGAGGCAAGTAAGCACAGAAGCCACTTTTCCTTTGATAGTATTTGCCAATCTCTACATATTTGAAATTTTATTTTTATATTTTCAGGGGTTGTGGGGGGCAGGAATCAAAGCTCAGACCAGTACACAGTGAGAAGGTGAATAAGCTGTGACCTCAAGATTACATTCTTAAAGAAAACATGGATAATAAATATAATAGCCCCCAAGGGGTTATACCATTTGGTGGGTCCTGCCTAAAACTTGAACTTGGAAATAGGTGCCCTTGCCTATAAATGTCTCCATTGTCTAATAGAAACAAATGCTAATATACAAGTAATTTTAACTACAATTACTATAATTACCCACCATATTCAATCAAGCATAAAAAGAAAACATTTTGAGCAAGAAACAACAGAATTGTTATTTAAAAAGTCTCCAAATATTAGAATCATCAGTCTCAAAAGATACAACTACTATGATTACTAGGTTTAGAGAGGTAAAAGCACAAATCTGTAGGGTGCAGAAAAAGATAAAAGGTGACATAGAAAATATGAAAAAAATAAACTTCCAAATTGAAAAGGTAATAGAATTAAGAACTTAATGGATGGATTTAAAGCAGGATATACATACCTAAAGAAAAAATTAGTGAACTGGAAGAAAACTCAGAAGAAAATATCTGGAATGGAGCAAGGAGAATCCAACAGATAGAAAGCATAAACGAAGCAGGGTGAGGTGTATATTGGAGGGAGACAAAAGTGAAGGAGAAAGAACCATTGAGAAACCACTACAATAGCCAGGGTGGGATGATGTTGGCCCAGGCTAGTTGTGCAACAAAAGAATGACAAATTCTTGGAGCATCTTGGAGATACAAATGATGAGATCTGCGGAACTATGTGGTTGGGAGTGGAGAGAGAGAGCGACTAAGGATGAAACCCAGGTGGCAGGCTTTAGCACCTGGGAAGACAGTGGGACCATCTACTGAGATAGAAGATGAGCGATCTGGGGGAACCATCTGGGGGAAGTAGAAGTAGGAATCACCAGTCCGTCACATTTGAGATGCCTGTGCGTTGTTCAAGCAGAGATTCCTAGTGTGAAACTAGAAGTCTGAGTCCAGAAGGCTGGATGTCACTTTGGGAACCTCCCCATAAAGATGAGAATGACAACAGGAAAAGAAGGAAGAGAACAAGAGGATCTAGTGCCTGGCCCTGAGGGTCTGGAACATTCCAGGTGGAATTCAGGTAAAGGATTAACTTTCCCCTTCAATCATATGCACATACTTTACTCCTAGGCCTTTGAGGACTGACTGGGGAGAGAGAAGGCAAGAGAGGATGACTTCAAAGACACTGAAAACCTCAAGGACAATACAAGGTCAGCACGAACAATAGTTTGCACATTGCTGTTAGTGAGAAAATTCCTTATATATTTTACTAGCCAGGGAAGTTTGGACCCAAACTATACACATTTAATGAAAATGCCCAGTTACTCAGTTAAAAGGAAGTAGATGTGATTGGGGAATAGCAGCAGACACCTATCAGCTCTCTAGTGATCAATTCTCAACTAAACCCAAGTGTCATCAGTATCAACCCTGAACTTATCAAATGTGTTAATAAAGACTTTCAACACCAGTGATAACTTCTATATCATTTGTTATGAAGTCTGACAACCTCTGTTCTTAGTAGGTGGTAAATGAGCAAATGCATGAAATGCCTCATTACCTGTTTGAAAAGTAGGTTACCAACTCTTACTATCCATTCAGAATTTGTATAAACTAAAGGCAGTCTAGGTGCATGATTTGGCAGTTTCTGCAGCTTCTAAAGTCCAAGGTAAGAGTTCCCACTGTAGCAGAATGAAGCGGCTGCTGCCTAAACCTTATCAGTGAGCTGGGCAGACAAATGGCCTGATCAGTGCTGGGTTAGATTGTCCTGAAAGGCTTGGTCTTCCTGGAGCTTCTCCCAGAGCAGAAGGGCAGGGCAGTGAACTGATACCAAAGGTACTTTTCTCCTTCCCCTTGACCTCCTGACTGCTCTAAGAGGAAAGAGAACAGCCACTGTAACCTAGTCATTTTGTTTCCATGCTAGACCAGCCAAGCCACTCGGGGGGATTCACTCAGGCATAAAACCCATGTATTTCAAAACAAATGTGTGCAATTATGGTCCACTTTTTGCTATAAGTCTGTGCTGCTACACTTGGGGTTTGCACACTTGGGGTTGACACCAAGAACTACTCACCTTTTATCATTGCTTTAATGCCAAAGAACCCCAAACTCCACTATAATAAGGTTTAACACCCAAGAAGTTCTAGGCCACATGTATTCTCTAGTGCTTAACACAAAGGTGGTTTGTGGTGTTTTTTTTTGGCTGCATGTCTACATAAGTTGCTTTTGTGTTTTTGCAGTTCTATTTCAAAACCTTTGCAAATGAGCCAAATTTTCTAGCTAGGAAGCTAAAAGGCCAATTTGTGTCATGTTATCCTTGTTCCCTCCTTCGAATTTTGGAGAACATTGAGAAGCAATATTAATAAGCGTGAGGGTAATGCAGCTTTTGCAGGAGACTGATAATGAAGGTGGGGATGTAGCAAGGTAAGGGCTCAACCCCTGCCCTGAGAGCCCTGAGAACACCTCCTTCCCGACTGCCTCAGCCCTCACGGTTTCCACACCGGCCTGTCAGTCATTCAGCACCCTACAGTATATATTTCACTAGCAGCTCCTGAGGTGTATGGCAGCTGGAGACTCTGGGAGATGTTCAGATGGAAAGTTCTTGAATAGAGCAATGTTATTGTAGGGGCTCAGGGCAGGCTGCCCCAAAAGCTGCCACAATGGCATATTGATTATTCTGAATTGAAGCTACTTGGGAAATAGCTGGTATAAGAAGGAACCTCTGACCCTCCTCTGCCCCCTTAAAAGCAGAAAATAAATCTCTCAGGAAACGTACTCCACCTATACTAGAAAGTAGTGTATATATATATATATAGAGAGAGAGAGAGAGACCCTCATCACCAGAGACAAGGACTTTAGAGCCAAGAAACCTGTATAAACAAATCTTTTTACTTTTTACCAATCTACTACCTCAGCCCAAATTCTGTTTAGAATTCCTTCCTAATTGAAGCCTTCAAGCATTTGTTTTCTTTGTCCTATCAACTCCTCACAAATTTATTGTCTCTGTCTAGAATGTATAAAATCTGCCTGGCTTGGTCATTTTTTGGGGTCTCAATTTTATTATTGGGTCTCTGTGCACACATAATTAATTGTGTTTTTGTTTTCTTCTATTAACCTGTCTCGTGTGAATTTAATTCTTAGATGAGCTTGAAGAACCTTGAAGGGTAGAGAGTAATTTTTCCTCCCCATGCTATCCTAAATGAATTTGACAAACTTCTTTCTGAGCCCCATCATCTCTTGAGGTATGTCAGTGCCCCCTTCTACCTCTGTGTTGGTCCTTACCTTCCCCTAGGGCCCACCCAGATTTGATCTCAAAGACAATGTCTCCATGCAAGTCCTTTCCCTTTGCTAATCTTCTCCCACCTGAGTTTACCTGTCTTTGCCCTAAAGTTTTAAGGTCTTATAAAAGTCTTGGTAAATCAACCTTTTAAAGCTAACCATGTAAAAGTATTAATGACTGTGTGTATGTGTGTGTGTGTGTGTGCCCAAGGATAATGAAAAGTAAAGACCAAGCCAGATTTATTGCTTCCTATAGCAAAAGAGTCTCTGTGAACACAGTAAATACTGCTGACCTTTTACAGTATTTTGGACAGTGATGTGCTAGTAAACCAGCTCTAGGAGGGAGGAGGGGAGCCTGACTTACAACACTTGCCAATTTCCGCTGTGTAAATACTTTCATCCAGTCCTCAATTCAAGCTGATAATTCAAAAATGGTGCACGAAATTCCTGAATATTTAACAATTGGTTCTTGCTTCTCTCAGAGGCTACCTATAGCATACCACCGGTTGGGAAGCTTGGAGTTCAGGGATTGGTGACTCCCAGAAATGTAATAGGATTAATATCATCTCTAGGGACAGTGTTACTTGTTTGATACTGTTGTTGATTGGTTGGTACTGAAGTGAATTCATCCCTGATTGGCTGGCTTTCAGAAGCAAGAAACTGTCACTGACTGGTCCGCTGGCTAAGTTTTTACTGAAGTGAGTTGTCATTGAGCTATTGAACAGATCTGAAACTGGTTCTGACAGCTGCTTATTACCTCGATTACCTAAATTTTAATTCTTAGGGGCTACCCACATTAGATAATTTTAACACAGGCCTTTTTTTTAATGACCACGCACAAACCTTGAAGATGCATATTGTCTCTACATATACATATACGTCATATATATGTATATACATATATTTCGTATGTATATATATATCATGTATATACACACAGAGATGCATTAATTTGTGTGTGAAATTTATAAGATCATATACACACACATATGCGCATATCTATGGACATATATCTACCCTCACCACTGAGCATTTTTCTAACACATTTTTTCCCCTTGCTTCTGTCTCCCATTGCCTTTCCTGCCTTCCATTGGTGTGACTGATTTTTTTTTGTTTTGTTTTACCTTTTCTCACCTGGAAGTTACACAGTATATTAGGTTGAACTAAATGAAATTGCTAACGCAAGCCTTTCTCAGTAGTGACTGGACAATCTGGGACAACCAAAATTTCAACTAGGACAGTAGCTTTTGGATGGTCAGTAAAGCTAACTGGAGACAAATTCCTACCAACATTAAAGCAAACATATCCTGGGGCACCTGGGTGGCTCAGTTGGTTAAGCAACTGCCTACAGCTCAGGTCATGATCCTAGGATCCTGGGTTCGAGCCCCATGTTAGGATCCTTACTCAGCAGGGAGCCTGCTTCTCCCTCTTACTCTGCCTGCTACTCTGCTTCTGTGCTCTCTCTCGCTCGCTATCAAATAACTAATAAAAATTTTAAAAATAAAACAAACATATCCTGATGAGATGTGTTCCCTCTATCTTTTTCTTTTATTTCCATTTCCATGCACTTCCGTGAATCAGGCCTGACTAGAATATGTTTGTGCAGGATTTTTGCCTTGTTTTAGGGAGACAATCTAAGGTTTTCTCTTTGTCACTTGTCCTCCTAAGACTGCTGCTACAGTTAAACAGGAAACTGAAAATATTAACAGAACTCATGTTTGGCCATCCCCAAAGGAAGTCTGTGACTGATGTCTAGTAAGCATGGCCATTCTGCACCCTTCCCCCATTCCCCAAGCCACCCACACACATGCTGATTCTCTGGTCTACGAACCTGGAGTAGGAATTCTTTGTGAGAAAGATTGTATTGTTACCCATTATTTTCCTTAACTCACACTAGGATAGCCTAAATACATATTTTACTGTATTGTCTCCTATAATTAACTTTCAGCAGAGTTTGAAACTGGTATCCATTTGCTGTCATCAAAAGCACCTCCATGTTTCTTTAGAAATGGAATCCTTTCTCTTGTATCTCTTCTACCCCCTGCTCAATCTCCTCTAAACCTGCACCTGGTACTGGTGCCATGAGTCCTTTCTTGGACTGTGTACACCCATCCAGGGCTTAAGAGTAGGGACCTGGGGGTGGCAGAGAAGCCTGGGTTCAAATGTTGCTTCTCACTGATCACCTGTGAGACCTCAGTAGGCGTCACTTCAGCGAACAACAAAAATTCCAACAATAGACTGAACTCCACATTCAGAGAAGAGGGCCCCATGGCTGCTGAGATGCCCCTAAAATTCAACCTATTCTTCTGTGTGAGGAACAGAGAATAAAGAAGCAGAGGATTTTGAAAAAAAAAAAAAAAAAAAAAAAAAAAAAAGAGTAAGTAGGAAGAGAACAGAACCAGACAGGGCCATACAGTTTGTGTGTTCCCAAACTTCAGACCCAGCCCCCTACCCCTGGGTCCCCACCAGCCTTACCAATTCCTCTCGTATCCCCCAAACTCTTCAAATTCAGGGGCTTTTCCTCAAAGCATACTACCTCTGATGTCTTGGGGTGATGGTCTTCTCCCGCCCTCTCTGTTCTAGGTTGTTCTTCTGTTAGAAAGACAGCCTAGCAACTGGCTGTGTGTCCAGAATCCAGAACACATTGCCTGGGTCCTGGCTCTACCAGGATCTGCTTAAGCTGGTTGCTTAGCATAGTTGAGCCCCAGTTTCTTTCTCTCTAATGTGGGACAGTAACAGTGTCCACCTTGTGTTGACATGAAGACTGAGTGGTTTACTCTACATCAGCTGGGATGCCAAGTGAACAGAGCCAGTGTTCTCTAAGAGCCTGCTGTCGTCATTATCCTGAGCTGCTCCCCCATATGGTCTTGTCTGTGGTCGCTTCTCCCACCACCACCCACAGCCCCTCTTAACTGCAGGTGCCCCAGATCCATCCTCCGTCTTCTGGCCAGCAGCGTCTCTTTAGGGAATTCACCAGTTTTCCAAGTTTCAAGTATCCCCCTGTGCTGGTGAGCGTCCAATCAGTGTCTCTGGACCCCTCACCTGGACTGCCTTTCCCTGTCTGCTTAGATGTGTCATCTTCTCAAATCCAACATGTCCCTGTGTACGTTCAACATCTTCTCTGTGCGTCCTCTCCCCTCCCCCGTGTGGGATCGTGTCCTTCCGCTTCTTCCAGCCTCCAGCTCTCATCCTCCCCTTCTCCCCCTACCCAAGGTATTACCAAACCCTGTTGTTCTTCCTGTAACTTTTTGACCAGAGCAGACTATCACGCGGCTTCACAGCGGATGTCCCTTTGCTTAAGAAAAGTGCTTCTCGACTGGGCCGAATTGCCATATGGGTGGGATTCGTTCAGTGAAAGGAAGAGTGAGAGGCAGGTCTGCTCAGAGGCTGCCTGACCTTGAACTCTATGCACTACATTCAGCATGGCTGGCTCCCAGCACTGAGTGCCAGCTGTATACACCAGCCCCCAATCCTGAGATTAGGGCAGCTCAGAACACATGCGCACATACGTGCACATAGGCACATCAGTACACCCCCAACCAATATCCAGGTGGCCTCTTCCCAGGGTGCGGTATCACTAGCCCAGCTGAGAATCACGGAGTCTCTTCCAAATTGAATCCATCCTACAAACCCACCTCAGATGAACCTCAAACCCTGATCGCTTAAGGCTCAAGAGCCTCTCCCTCCTGCCTGCTCCCTCACCACCTCGGGTCAGCCATGACCGGGCCCATGCTCACCACCACAATGCACTCTCGCCCATCTCCTCCCCCCACCCAACTCCAGTGCGGTCCTCCCACCTTCTCAGCATCTTTCCCAAGGGCTCCATCCCTGCTTTTATGCTCTTTCTGCTCCTTTTGCTTCAGATGCCTCCTAACCATAGCTATTGGTGTCCTAGTAATCTGCCAGGCCTGACTGTCCTTTCCTTGTGGTCCCACCATGCCCCTCTGCCTCCTTGAAACCCCTGATGATCACTTTAGCCCCTCACTCCTCCCTCATTTTACCTGTTTATTGCCTTGTCTGCTAAACGGGACACCCAGCTTTGAGGACACAGCCGAGTGGTCTCTAAGCCACGCAACCTGGCCCAAGGAAAAGTAGTGAGCCCCTCAACCGATGTCGCTTTTTACATTTCCAAGACCTTGTTTCAAACCTGACCATTTCCCCCACCAGCAGACTGGGATGTGCCCCTTCAGAAAGATTTCAACAGCCGGAACAGGTTTGGGGCCAGGGAAAATGTCAGCCCCTCAGCGGTTCTTTGACTCTTTTTCCAGAAAACAAGGGGGGTTGGTGCCAGCAGGTGCTAAGCTGACCACCTGAGAAAAATGACCTGTCCCTGTCACATAGTACTGTAATCTGTACAGTAGACGCTGCCGATGAAAGTTCCCCGTGTGTGTTTCCTCCTTTCCATAAGCCCAGGTTTCAATGGGCGCCCAGCAAAGCAACACAGAAGGTGGAAGCGAGGCAGCTGTGCCTGTATCCTTACCTTCTTCCACTGGGTGCAGGTCAGAGCTGTCTTTTAGGTCCTCATCCACCCAAGGACGGGCCTGGGCCCTGGCTCTAGTCTCCCCCTTTCTTCTCTCCATGTTTCCATCAGCATTTTTAAAGATCCAGGCAATCAAAATGCAGACAACTGCTACCAAAAGTGGAGTCAGGAAAAACATGGTCATAAGACTGACTCTGAACGGTGCCCACGCTTCCCACACGGCATTTAAACAAACAGAGCCGGAACGAGAAATGCTGGGGGATGGGATGAAGGAAGAGAGAGGTGTGCGGCTGTGGGAGGGACCTGCTGAACTCTCGGACTCTAGGAGGACTTTGCCAAGGAGCAAAGATCATGGCGTGTGCCTCCAGGGTGTGTTGTCGGGTTGGAAATTCACAGGTGCATCCCCCTTTTAAAACTGTGCTCTATCAATATATTCCTAAACAATAATTGCTGGGATCTGAGGAAACACTTGAATGCACCAGATCTTGCTAACAGTGGTGTAAGGGGTTTGGTTTTCCTCCTGTATAACTTTTCTCTGAGAGACCTGTGTCTTCATCTTGCCAGAAGCCAGGAACCACCTGGGGGTCTTGTTTTTAAAAGAGATTTCCAGGCACCAACTCAGGTCTAGTGAAAGAAAATGTCTGGAGGGAGAAAGGTAATCTGCACTCTAAAAACAGCATATTTATGAAACGCTGCCCTGAGGCTTTGAACATTTTTAAAGGACGCTCCTGAGACAACAGAGAAAGCAAAGAAATTATCACATTTTGCATTAGAGAATAACTTCTCGATCCAGGAAAAGTGATCCTAAATCATTAAAAATGATGGTTTGGTTAATTATATAACTTAGATAGGATTTGTTTGTTTGTTTTTATTTTTAAGAAACTGTCTTAGAATTTGCTGAGCAAATGTTGGTTTGGGTCCCTATAACAAAAATACCTTAGGCAAAGTGGCTTAAAAAGAAATTTTTTTCTTACCTGCCTTGAAGCTGGGAAGTCTAAGATCATGATGGGGCCCAATTTGGTTCCCTGTCAAGAGGGTGTTCGTCCTGATTTGAAGGTGGATGATTTCTTTCTGTGTCTTCACATGGCGGAAAGGGGAGACCATATCTCTCATGTCTCTTTACAAGGGCACTAATGTCACTCATGAGGGCTCCACCCTCATGACCTCACAGAAACCTAAGCACCTCCCAAAGACCCCACCTCCTTATACCATCACATGGTGGTCTGTTGGGACTTCTCTGTACTAGTTTTGCAATTTCTTTTGAGTCTATACTTTAAAAAAAAAAAAAAAAAGGTTAAGAAACAACTGTGTCTACTTCTTTTGGATGGGGTGTGGTATTGGATTGAGGGGACAAGAGAATTATTACTGTATACTATTCCATAATTTTAAAATTTAACTATTATGGTTATATTACCTATTCAAAAATTAAACAAATGTTATTTAAATACCCCTTTTATGTTTTGTTTTATTATACATTTTAACATTTCTTTTTATAAGAGACAACTATTCTTTTAATCGCTGTTGCACTTGTCCTAACTCCAGAGAGCGGTGTAAGATTGTGGGCAAAGGTTACGATGGAAAACCTGGACTCCAGAAGAGACACTGTAGTTGGGATGGCACTGGCTGCCATGCCCACAGCTCTTTGAAGGGAAGTCCCCTCCAGAGCTCCTCTGAAAGGACATCAGAGGTGGCCATGTATCGTCCAAGTAGATCCAACCCCACACCTGACCCAAGGCAGCTGGTCTGTGTGATGTGTGGCAAACCCATGCTGGGGCCAACTCACCTTTTCATCCCACCAAAAGTACAGAATAAATAAACCACTCAGTCGCAAGGGAGGTACACACTAAACATGCAAGGAGAGAAATAAACTGGAAGGAAGAAGCACCCTATAGGTCATGAGGAAAGACAGACAGAGGGGTCACTGGTGGCGCAGGCTTCAGTTCCTGGCAGATCCCATGTCTTAGCTTTGTTTCAGCCCATATGGCTCTTTATCCACAAAGGATAAGAGTGATTCTCTGTTTCTGCAATCACAGAGCCCAACTCTGATAGTGCCAGGATGAGATGGAGCCAGGAAGATGGGGGGATGGGAGAATGGGAATTTATTACAGCACGGTGGTCAGTGCGGAGCATGTGCAGTCCCCCCCACCCCCCATCTCACAACAGAATCGGAATAGCACAGGGTGTGCAGCGGCTGGTTGGCTCATTTAGGTGTGGCTTACCTCTCTTTGGTTCCTGACCATTGCCCAACAAAACAAGGCTTTAGAAGAATTTTGAAACCATCAATAACCTAAAAGGATAAAAAAAATGCTGAATAGAAATTTTTCATCATATTTGTCAACTTGCAGTGGGAAAAGAAGACTCTTACCCTGGATTGCTTGGCTGAAGGCAGTAGGATGATCATTTGTTCCTTCCTTCCTTCCCTCCTCCAACATATTTTTGAGGATCAACATGAAAGGTATTGCATTAGGTGCTAGCAATGAAATGGTGGATAGAACGGAGGGTATATGCCATGGTGGAGCCATTGGGCTAAGGGAGAGGCAAACAGGATCAGATGTCACAGATGTCACAGCTCAATTTCCGTAAGAACTATTAGGGGGCAGAATAGAGCATGGTTTGGCCAAGACAGTGAGATCAAAGGTTTTCCAGAGGAAGGAACAGTTGAGTTGAGGTTGGAACCCTGAGTGGGAGACAATTTGGTGGTGAGAGGAGAAAAGAACCTTCCAGTCAGAGGGTGGGCAAGGCCTGTGTTTTGGAAGGAGATGGCACCCTTGGGGATTGGACACAGGGGATGCAGGCATCAGCTGATGCTAGATGATGCTGGGTTTTGTGGGTCACATAAACAAATTGTATTCTTTACCCTAAATGGAATGGGGACCGGGGTGGGGGACAGGTCAGTGGAAATTTACTGAGTGCTTACCAGCCACTCTTATCACTTTTTATGCATTAACTCACATACGCTTCGCCACAACCTGTGCAATAATTCCCATCGTTCAAATGAAGAAAAGGAAGCACAAGGAGGTCAAGTAATGTGCCCAAGGTCAGTGTTATACAAATGGGTCAGTAATAATCCCTGTCTGTTGGCCTAAAATCTCTCCATGTCATTTACTTTTCCATAGCAAGCTAGGATCATTAACCCAAAATGCACTGGAGCCAAACTGACTTGACTGGGGAAGGGAAGGTGGAATTTTAGAAACTGAATGTTTGTATCCATCCTCCCTCCGTCCCATTCGTATGTTGAAACCCTGATACCAGTGTGATGGTATTGGGAGGTAGGGCCTTTGAAAGTAATTAGATCATGAGGGTATAGGCCTCATTGTGAGATCGGTGCTCTTAGAAGAGACCACAGAGCTAGCTAGCTCTGTCTACCACGTGAGCACACAGCATGAAAGTGGTCATCTATGAATCAGGGAGCAGGTCCTCACCAGACACCACCTCCACCAGCTTCTTGATCTAGGACTTCCCAGCCTCCGCAACTGTGAGAACTTAATGTCGTTGGTTGAAGCCACTCCTTCTGTGGTATTTTTGTTACAGCAGCCTGAGCCGACTAAGAAACGGCTTTCCATGGCTCATGCTTAGCTGAGGAGAAACACAAACAAGAAGTTTAAAAATATGTATAGCACAGAATAAAGGAATGAAACAGGTGTGTTCAGGTAAAGAGTGAGATGGAGAAAGAACGCAGAGGAGCCAAGGCAGTGAATGGTGGTGTCTGGCGGGAAGCAACCCAGCTCCCAAGCCTCAGTACCCAAGCCACCTCTTATCCCCAAGCATCTTGTGGTGCTGATCTCAGCAAAGGGTAGCCTACCTGAGGTTCTTGTTCTTAGATTCCTACGGCCTATCTCCGTTCACTCCGTGTGAATCCCTACAATACTTACCTGAGCTAGGCTGCGTGGGTCTTCACTGTTCTTTACAACCAACACAATCCCATGACCAGGGAACATTCATGATAAAGCCAGCACAGTAAAATTCTCCGTAATCACTACCTAGCTTTATATTAAAGGTTTCTGATAATATCACAGTTTCAAATCAGTTTTACTTTAGAAACAGAGCTCGATGTGCTATGAGACAGAGATGACATATGGCTGATTTGGAGGCGGTCCCATTCACCTCCCTACTTTGAGTAGTCCTAAACCATCCTAGGGGATAATTGTTGTCTCCATGCTTTGCCTTATCAAGGTAGGAGCAGGGAGTGCGTCCTGAGGGTAGAGGCCTTGCCACGTGGTGTGGGACACTTCACACCGTTTAGGATGCTTATTTTGTATTACTCACTTCAGACTCATTTTCCATTTTAATTATTTCCTTTCCACAGTGGGGCCAAAAACTGAGTTTTGCTTACTAGACAATTCAACCTATATCATTTTAAAATGGAGACAATTAGAAATGTCTCATGTCCTTTCTTTCCCTGGATACCCTCAGTGTGTCCTGATACTGGAGGAGAGGCATCTCGACCTTGGTGTGGGCCTTTTTCTTACTGGATTTCACCAAAAGGTACAGTCTTGAGCAACAGGCACGGTATGGGTGAGCCTCCACAGGAAACATCCTATCTCCCTACTTCTGCCCTTGCTCTTCCAAGCCCAGATCACGCAGCCGTTTTGCTTGGACCGTTCTCAACCTCTCTCCATGCCCCTTTGAGTAGTTCCAAAATCTCCTGGGATGTTCTTCTGTGGTTTTAGGGACTGGGAGAAGGATTACCTCTCTCATTCACTGTTTCCCTTATATATGTGTACATTATTTGCATTTTTTTCAACGGATACGTACAATTTTATATTTTTTTTGGATAAAATATAATAACATAAAACTTACTATTTTAGCCCTTTTTTAAAATTTTATTTATTTATTTGACAGAGATCACAAGTAGGCAGAGAGGCAGGCAGAGAGAGAGGAGGAAGCAGGCTCCCTGCTGAGCAGAGAGCCCGATGTGGGGCTCTATCCCAGGACCCTGGGATCATGACCTGAGCTGAAGGCAGAGGCTTTAACCCACTGAGCCACCCAGGTGCTCCATATTTTAGCCCTTTTTAAATGTACAGTTCAGTAGTGTCAAGTACATTCACAATGTTGTACACTCATCACCATGATTTCCAGAACTGTTTCATCATCCCAAACAAAAACCCCCACCATGCCAAACAGAAACAATTAGGCAATAACCGCCCACTTCTCCTTTCCTGGCCCCCAGTAACCTCTACTCCGTTTCTCATCTCTACGATTCTGACTACTCCACCTCGTATAGGTGGACTTGTACAATATTTTTCCTTTTATGACCATGTCTTTTACTTAGCATAAGATTCAAGGTCCATCCATGTGTTAACATGCATCAGAATATCATTCCTTTTTATGGCTTACATGGGCTATGTTTATAACTAACAAATAGATACTAAATCAATACTACATAAATCCTTTGTGGGGTTTTAAAAAGACCATTACTGTACCATAGAATGAAGACCATGATAACTGTGAGTTGTGAACTCAGGGACCCTTGTTCAGTTTGACACAAGATTCCCAGAAAACATAAAGCTTTTCCTGAGAAGACTCAACCTCTTCTGTGACAGTGTTACTTGAGGAACTTGTGACGGAATGATGTAATCAACTTGTTCTCTTTCTTTAGAAAGTCGTACTACCAAAACAAACAAACAAACAAACAAACAAAAACCAGTTGGCCCAAACAGTGTGTGTAGTCACTTGGTTGGTTTATCAGAATTTACATTCCAGTGTATGCCATATATTCTCTTTTATGACTGGTAATGAAGAGCGGATGGGCTGGCCAGTCTGCAGACCATCCTACGAATCGCACTATTCTAGAAAACATGTTTTCCCAAAACATGATTTTAACTTCCAGTGCTGTTGCTAAATCTGATTGACTCTGTCCCCACTTACTTCCTATTTCTAAAGTCCACAAGTGTATTTGCAGAAATCACATGAAACGAAAGAGAACTTTCTAGGAAAGTGACTTCTTGGGGTATTGAGTGAGGTAACACGGTTCTAATGATTCACACAGCAAACAGTTAGAAACATTTCCATCATATACTCATTTAGCAAGTGTTCTAGCAAGTGTTCAAGTGAAAGGTTTAAAATAGGATATGCGTGTGTCCGCACTGTTATCATATCTCAGTTTAAGTGTGAAGTTGGGGGAAAAAAAAGAGGTTTCAACAATGTTTTATTTACTTGTTATTTTTTTTTTAAATAAGCTCCTAACTCTCTATATCATGCAAAGCATTGTAAACATCAAATGTTTATTGAAACTTTTTTTCAAACGTTTTTTGAAACTGTATGGTGTCTCAGTAAGGCACAGCATCTTGCCCAACATAAGCTCCCAATAAATATTAATTCAAGGTTTCAAGAGTGGAAGGATGCTTTTAAAATGTTTTTAAGGAAGATGAATATGGCCACAAAATCAGGTGCTGAAAAAAACCGTGCCCAGGAAGGCCAGCCAAGGAGGGACGGCAGCCTCCCCAGAGGAAGGCTCACAGGCCTCATCCAGGGGCCTTTGGGGGGTGAGAAGGGGAAACGGAGGCACATAGTTCAGAGGAGGTGGATGTGACAATGTCTAGACATGGGGGTTAGAGAATGGGAATCAAAATTTACAATCCCCCTTCGCTGAGCAACTCGCTTGTTCTCACCAATGCTTTGTTTCGCTCCTTCCTTGCCCTGGGGGAGAGAATGCGCGATTTCCTGGGCTTCCTGTGACATTTAACCCAGTGAGTATTGAAGTGGAGTCACTGATGATCAGTGGAGTCAGACATGATCACTGGAAGAGAGACTCTCCACTAGAAAGAGCTCTCAAGAAAAGAGCTTGAAAGAAAAACTGGAGAATGTTCTGGAATGTGATTCATCAAGTGCAACTGTCTCTGCCCCTATCAAAACAGGACTTCTGAGTTGGGGATTTTCCAAGTGTTTCTTTTCCTCACCCAAGCAATATCCACACAATACTGGCAGGTCATGGGTTGGGGTTCACAGAAGAAAAAGGACAGGATTTCTCCAACCACTGCTATAGTATGTTTTCAAAACCAAGCCTTCATTTGAAAGAACTAGCCACAAACAAGATGCGTCCATTCCAGACAAGATGACAAAAACGTTGTGAAATTAGTCTCATTTTTTAAAATAGAAAATGGCATGTTCCAGAACAAAATTATGTAGCATTTGCCAATACTGAATTTGCTCTCCCAATAGAGACTTATTATCACTTTTCTGAAAAGTAAAAAAGAGGAAGTCAGAACTAGTGATTATTGCTCAACCTTACTTCTTTGAGAATAAATTATGAGGCATTATTTTGACAAAACAGGGTGGCTCTTGATAAAGGCATTGGTTGCTTGGCATTTAAGGTGATGCCTTATATATTGGTTTCCTGGGATTGTTGTAACTAAGTTCCTAAGGTGAGTGGCTTAAAACAACAGAAAGGTACTGTTTACAGTTTGGGAGGCTAGAAGTCTGAAATTAAGGTATCAGCAGGATGGTGCTCCCTCTGAGAGCTGTAGAGGAGAATCTGTTCTAGAACTTTCTCCTTGCTCCTGGTGGTTGCCAGCCGTCCTTGATGCTCTTTGGTTTGTAGACACCTCATTCCAGTCTCTGCCAACAGAGACACCTGGGGTACTCCCTTTACATCATCTTCCTTCTATAGATGTCTGTGTCTGTGTTGTTTCTTCTCATCTTAAATGGACACCAGACATGGGGCGCCTGGGTGGCTCAGTCAGTTTAGTGTCTGCCTTTGGCTCAGGTTATGATCTCACGGTCCTGGGATCCAGCCTCAAGTTTGCTCCCCATTCAGCAGGGAGTCTGCTTCTGCCTCTCCCTTCATCCCTCTCTCCACTCATACTCTCTCTCTCTGTGTCAAATAAATAAATAAAACCTTAAAAAAAAAAAACAAACAAACACCAGTCCTTTTGGATTAAGGCCCACCCTAATGACCTCATCTTAAGTCAATTATATCAGCAAAAACCCTATTTCCAAAAGAGGTCAATTCACAGGTTCCAGGTAGACATGAACATATTCTCTTTTGGAATATATTTCAACCCATAAAACCTGGTAAAATGGAAGTAAAGATATTTCAGCCTGATTCCTTTGAGATTAAGTTCATTATCCATGCAGACATAATTCAATATGGGGAAATCTTAATCTATTACAATAATTAGTCAAATTTAAAATTGTGTAGTAGTCTTCAAAGATTTCCAAAAGCTATCTGAGATTACTCACGACCCAACATGATTTTTAGGAACTTCTTCAGAAACCAACAATTTAAAAATATTTGTTTAATGTGGTTTGAAGAAATCAACCTTAAAATGAATCAACATTCTTAATGATTAATACTAGAGGCAATGTTATTAAAATCACAAATCATGTATACAGTGGTATATTACTCAGCCATGAAAAAGAATGAAATCTTGCCATTTGCAATACATGGTTGGAACTACAGGGTATTATGGTAAGGGAAATAAACCAGTCAGAGAAAGACAAATACCATATGATTTCACTCATATGTGGAATTTAAGAAACAAAGCAGATGAACTTAGGGGAAGGGAAGAAAAAATAAAATAAGATGACATCAGAGAGGCAGACAAACCATAAGAAGCTCTTCGCTCTAGGAGACAAACTGAGGGTGGCTGGAGGGGAGGTGGGCGGGGGGATGGGGTAACTGGGTGATGGACATTAAGGAGGACACTTGATGGAATGAACACTGGGTGTTATATGCCACTGATGAATCACTAAATTCTACTTCTGAAACTAATAATACACTATGTGTTAATTAATTTATTTTAAATTAAAAAAAGAAATCAGCATGCAAAAAAAAAAATAAAAGGTAGGAAGGAAGGGACAGAGGGAGAAAGGGAGAGAAATGGGGGCTAAATTCCCCATTTGAGTTTTATCAATAATAAAACTAATACTTGTGTTCCCATCTGTCTAACTCCGGGGTCTATCTCTGAGTTCCAAGCAGCAGAGAGAAAGAGGTGAGCATTAAACTCAAATCCCAACAATAAACATTTTAAAAAATCTTTATTTTATAGAAGAAGCAGGCTTGAAGAGGTCAAGCAACACATGTGAAGAGGGGCCACCATGTTCACACTTGCTGGGAGCCCGTGGTGTGAATGATGCCTTCCTAGAATTGCCCTGTGCAGACCTCTGTCTCCCACTGTGGCTACAACGGTTCTGGTGCCTCTTAAAAAGAGCATCCCAGGAAGGGAACTTCTGGGCCACAAGGTAGAGAAACATTCAGCCTTCCAGAATAATGCCAAACAGGCTTCCTGGGATCCTAGTAGCAGAGTAGAATGTTAAAAATATTATTCCATTTTTTGCGGAAGACTTTATTAAGGGTCTGCTGCAGGGCGGTTTTGCACTAAGGGAGAGAGACTGGGCTCCTCTCTGAAGATGACAAGGAAAGTGGGGATTGATAGCCAAGATGTGGGGTGGGTCAGTAGATAGAAAATTATTAAGGGGACATATCAAGGCTAGAGAGATTCTTGATAGAGCCAACAGGATTCTTGCTGAAGGCAGGCCAGGGTTAGAAGATACCAAGGGTGGAATGAAGTATTGATCAGATAGCAGGCATGGGGGATTTTTGCTAAACTGATCCAGAGGATTTTTACTAAAAGTTGGACTAAGAGGACAAAGGACATAGCCCCAGGTCTGGACCCAGCAGAGAAGAAGGTTCAGGGAAGTCCAACTCAGTTTTGGTTAAGGAGAAAGTCTTTGTCAATAAGTTTCCTTTATGCACATCTTCATCAATGTGTGACATGTGACACTGTCCTTAGAGTAGCATACACTTGCCTAGATGAGTGAGTTTCTGACAGGTCAGGGAGGAATCTCAGAAGGTAGATGGGTTGGAGCCATCTTGCTTCTGGTCAAGAGCTTGCGTGGTAGGGGTTGAATCCCATTGGTCAAGAGGCTGCTGAGGGCACCATGGAAGACAGGACCTGGAGGGAACTGAAGGAGGTCAAGTTGGAGCTGGTTTCCTCCTTCATGAAATCGCTGTGGGCCCACCTCTCACCAGGGCACCTGGACCAAGAAGCACTTTTTCTGTAAAGGAGCCATAGAATAAATCAAAGGAAGATAGTTTGATTAAATGATTATAAAAAATTTAAAACCTCTGTATATCAAAGTAGCCCATACAAAATTAAAGGACAATTGAACCAGAACACAGCCATCAGGAATACAACCAAGAAAAAACAGACTTCTATTAAAAGAGTGAGCAAACTGATATAAGAAAATCATCAGATTCAAATAGGCAAAAGGACAACAGAAAAGTAGCACAAGAGAAATACATTAGTCTAGAAATATAAAGAATGTTCAAATTCAATAGGAAAGTAATAGAAATTAACTATAAGACACCAGGTTTAATTTACCAACTCAGTACACCAATAGTCAGACTTTAGCCCCCTCATTTGAACCACATTAAAATACAATATTCAAGGTTGGCGAGACCAGGGTGAAAAGTCTTTCTTGTTTCAGACACATCTGAGGTATGTAAGTTATACAGCTTTAATGAAAAGAACATTTCCAATATTTAGTAAATGTCTTTTGAAGAGTTGTTTTAAACCAGAAATTTCTCTTTTAGGAATCAATCTTAAATAATCTGAAACACAGAAATAACTGTTTACCCAAAATGTTCATTTCACTACTATATATAATAAAGGATTAAAAACAATAATAAACAACAAAGATATACACATGATGAAGCAAGTCGTGATAGACTATTAAAAAACAGATTAAGGGGCACCCAGGTGGCACAATAGATTGAGTGTCTGACCCTTGGTTTCAGTGCAGGTTATGATCTCAGGGTGGTGCGGCTGAGCCCCATGTCTGTCTCTGTACTGAGGGCAGAGTCTGCTTGAGACTACCTCCCCCGTGCTCTCACTCTCTCATTCTCTAATAAATACATTAATTAATTAGTAGCAAATTAAAATTATGTTTTATGAGAATTTAATAATATAGGGAGATGAGTGGGAAAATATAAGAAAAAATGCATTAAATAGAAAAGAGGATGAAGTGAAAAATATATGACAAAATTTTAAATATAAGCTAGAGCACAAGATAAAATTTTCAATTATATTCTAGGTTAATATTAGAAACCTGCATAGAAGAATATAGGACAGGCATCAGAACATTAATGCTGATGATTTCTGAGTGGTATTGGTTTTTAATGTTCTTAGTCATATTTTCAACATTTTCTATATTTTCAACCATCAAGATGTAATATTCCTATGAATTTTAAAGGCGATATACCACCTAAAATATAAGCTTGAATACATAAGAATTCCTTTCATGATGTTCTGGAACTAGAATTACTTAGAGAGCAGGTGTCACCTCATGGGCCAGATTGCCCGAGTTTCAGTCCTGGACTTACCAGGTACTAGCAGTGTGACCTGAGCAAGTCATTTAACCTCTTTGTGCCTCAGTTTCCTCCTCTGCAAACTTGAGGCAACAGGAGTTCCCCCAACCCCCACATCGTGGGGCTGTGTGAGAGGCAAAAGAGTTAATATAGTGAGCTGTATAACACATGCCCTAGGAATGACAGCCATTATTCTGATTCAGGAAAAGAAGGAAGAGTTTCACCTTCTATGCTCCTTGAAAGTGAGGCCTATTTCTCTTAGTCCTTTTACATCTGTAACACCCTCTACCTGCTCCTAGACAAAAACCTTCATAATAAGTATAGAATCCATAGTGATGTTCTATACAAAGGTTAGTGACTTCTCGCCATTCCTCTTACTCCTTTACTTGAGTATTGCGACCATCAGAAGTGACAGTCTGCCACGGGCAGTCGGTGTATGAACAGAGCTCTCCCACAATCACCATCACACCATCATCCTCCATTGCAAAGTGCTATTATTCAGCATATTCAATGAGATATTAATGAAAGCAAATCCCAAATCAGCCATTTAGCTTTTTGTCATAAAGTTCTGCATTCCTTTTGCCCTTAGCTCAGCAACAATAGCTGCTGTGTCCACAAGGGCTGGTTGTCAAGGGCCTCTCCTTGCTGTTGTGAACAGAGAAGAGCTACTTGACCATGGGTGCTTGGCAAGAAACCCTAGAATGTGACCTAAAGAAGGCGGTTGGAACATGTATTCTGGATTTCCAAAGTTGGCCAACGGTATGTGAATAGGATCGCATTCAAGGGGAGCTGTTGATGTCTGGGAGAGAATCAAGTTCTCCAAGCAAAGTGACATGGAGGATGGTGATGGGAATCTGAGTAGGGAGATGAAGAGGGGGAGGGGAGGTCTGAGAACAACAGCCAACCAATGAGAGACGACTATCGAGCAATGGAACTGGATACTGTCCTCCATGATGGGACTGTGGTCATGGCAAACAGGTGGCATGACATGTGGGTTCCCCTTTGAGAGTCCTGCGGGTGCTGCCAGCACTTAGCCCAGCTGTCAGCCCTGGTGAGTCTTGCCTCATGTCACACAGCCCTCATCAATGGTCAGTTGGGTAGAGATCCAAAGGCTTGGGCATCCAATTCAATCTCGTCAGTTTGGGAGAGTCGTCTCATCTTGATTCCCTGTGGGGCATCTGTTGAGATGGCACCATGGCCCCATGGCCCTTCTTCCTGGTGAAATCTCTCCCCTTCCCTTCCACAGTGTTGATCCCAGAGCTCCCTGATAAAGGTCTACGGGAAATCTCTACCTCAGAGTCTGTGACAGTCCCCAATCCCCTCCCACAGAGCTTACCTCCCAGTGGGAGATAGAGAAAGTGAACAAGCAAGCAAACCAGTAACTTTAGAAGAAAAGAAGAACTAGAAGGAGCAATGAAATAGGGAGAATTTGTAAGCAAGAACAAGATAGGGCTAAGGGAACCAGGGAAGGCCTCTGAGGAAGGGATTTGGGGTTGAGACAAAGAGCATGGGAGAAGTTAAAGGCCAGGATTAGCCAGTGTTTGTGAAGCAGGAAGAAGTCGCTGACCCTGGAGAGATCCAGGGTGAGCTGGAGAACACAGAGTTGGAAAGAACCTTTCCACATAGGAGCTCACAGGCATAACAAGGAGTGTGGGTTTCATCCTGGCTGAATGAAAAGACCCAGGAGGGTTTTAAGTGCTCAGAGACCTGATCTAATTTAGGTTTTTAAAAGATTATTCTTGCTGCTGGGTGGAAAATAGATTGCAGAGAAGTAAGAATAGAAATAGGGAGACTATTCAAGAAATTTCTCCTTAATCCAGGTCACTGCTTCTCCAAATACAAGCCGCAGCCCATTAATGGGTAATGCAATCAATTCAGTGGTCACGAATGACATTTTTAAATGAAATAGCCCAGGCTAGATTTGAAGAGAATAAAATAGAGGAGAAAATTGAGTGTGTGACATTTAGGAAGAATAAATATCATTTTATCATACTTAATGGGCTTATAAAGAATTTTATACATCTGTATTGGTTCAAGATTGATTGATTGCTACCTACAGGTTGTGTTAATTAACCAACACCGGGAAAAAAAAGACTTAAAAAGGAAGAAGAATTCACAAACGATGGAGCGGATGTGATGGTCAGTGGGGTCAGAGAGGCCTGTGAGAAGTAGCAGGGAAAACAGCACATGGCCTAGAGGTACGAAGATCAGAGTAAAGCCCAGGACAAGACAAGGCTGTCCAGGAGGCGAGGGGGCAGCTGGAGCGAGCTGCTGCCTCCAGTACATTGGCCTTTGATGCAGTATCAATTCCAGTAGAGGGAAAATATTCTGCTTTATTTGAAAAAGAAAAGGGGTGGGGGCGGGCTCCTGCAGGGGGATGGCTGACCCAACCACAAGATGGCAGACACGCGCTTAGGGAAGGTCTCCTTTCCAGCCCAGACCCACTGCACAGTCTCACTCAAAATGCAGGAGCAGCTCCTCTGCGGGAGGCAAGTTCCATGGTTCCCCCGGAAACGGAAGTGGAAGAACAGTGGCGTCCGAGCAGCAAGACCTGAAAGCAATGCTGACGGTAGTATTTGAGGGAAACTGAAGAACTGCGTGAGTTGGCATTCCAGACGCCGAAGAGCATTGTTTCATACACAGGTTCCACAAGTCATTCATTCCACAGTATTCTCTTCCATGAAAAAGGGCTCTGGACACATAATTTGGGGAAATTTGGATCCTGTATCCTTTCTCGTTGTGGGTTCAGTTGTATCCCCCTAAAAGATATGCTGAAGTCCTAATCCCAGTACCTCGACACCTGACCGGACTTTTTAAATAAAGTCATTCATCTCAGATGGAATTAGGTAACTGACGACAAGGTCATTCTAGAGTAGAGTGGGTCTCAAACCCAGTATGACTGGTATCCTCAGAAGAAGAGGCGAGACACAGAGACAAAGGAAGACAATCAGGTGATGACAGAGGCAGAGATTGGAGTGACGTGTCTTCAGGCCACGGGAGGCCATGGATTGCTAGGAAGCACCGGGAGCTAGAAGACACAAGGAAGGATCCTTTCCTCCAAGCTTCTGAGGGAACATGGCCCTGCCAACACCTTGCTTTCAGACTTCTAGCCTCCAGGGAGACAATAAATCTCTGTAGTTTTTAGTTCAGCACTTGGTGAAAGCAGCCCTCAGAAACTAACGCACTAGGCATCACGTTCGATGCAAAGCAACCTGTGCCCTTTGGAAGGAATGTATCTCTCAATGTGCCCTTTGGAAGGAATGCATTACGTAATGCATCCTGAAGCCCTACAAAGTCCATGGCTTGAGACCCACAGATCTAGAATATTCCTTAAAATAAACTGTTCTTTTTTTTTTTTTTTTTTTTTTTTTTTTTTTTTTTTAGTGGTTTAAAACAATAATAAATACTATTTCAGACACTTTCTTTGGATCAGGAAGTTAGGAGTGGTGTAGCGGTGTCTTTATGTCCAGGAAAGTGTCTCTCAGGAGGCCACACAAAGCCGCTTGCCTGGAGCTACCGTCTGCCGCAGTGTCCCTGGCGTGACAGGGTCTTTTCATAAGAGGCTCACTCACCGGGCTTAGGGAGGAGGTCTCCGTTCTCTGCCATGTGGATCTCTCCAAAAGGTTGCTAGAGTATGCTCTTTGCAAAGCCACAGCCTGTTTTTTTGTTCATTTTTCAGTTTTTATCTTAATTAGCCTGTGTTCCTGAGGCCTTTGCTCCTTGATCCACTGCACCTATTTCCTCCATCTGCCCGTTACCCTCCCATCTGGTAACCACCAGTTTGTTCTCTGTAGTCAAAAGTCTGTTACTTGGTTTTCATCTCTCTCTGCTTTTTCCCCTTTGCTCATTTGTTTTGTTTCTTAAATACCACATAGGAGTGGAATCGTACTTGTCTTTTTCTGATTGATTTATTTCACTTAGTAGTATACTCTCTAGCTCCATACATGTCATTGCAAGTGGCAAGATTGTACTCTTTTTTATGGCTGAGTAATTGACGATAGAAAGATAGATGATAGATAGATAGATAGATAGATAGATATAGATACAGATATAGATATAGATATAGTATATGCTACATCATCTTTATCCATTCATCAGTTGATGGACACTTGGGCTGCTTCCATATCTTAGCTATTGGAGATAATGTTGCCATAAACATAAGGGTACATGTATCCCTTTGAATTAGTGCTTTTGTTTTCTTTGAGTCAATACCCAGTAGTGTGATTGCTGGATCATAGGGTAGTTCTATTTTTAACTTTTTGAGGAACCTCCACACTGTTTTCCAGAATGACTACCCCTGTTGGCATTCCCACCAACAGTGCATGAGGTTTCCCTTTTCACCACATCCTCGTCAACACCTGTCGCTTCTGTGTTTTTTTATTTTAACCATTCTGACAGGTGTGAGCTGACATCTCTTTGTAATTTTTTTTTAAAGATTTTATTTATTTGTCAGAGACGGAGAGAGAGCGAGCGAGCACAGGCAGACAGAGAGGCAGGCAGAGGCAGAGGGAGAAGCAGGCTCTCTGCCGAGCAAGGAGCCTGATGTGGGACTCGATCCCAGGACCCTGGGATCATGACCTGAGCTGAAGGCAGCTGCTTAACCAACTGAGCCACCCAGGCGTCCCTCATTGTAGTTTTGATTTGCATTTTGCTGATGATGAGTGATGATGAGCATCTTTTCCGTGTGTCTCTTGGTCACCTGAATGTCTACTTTGGAGAAATGTCTGTTCATGTCTCCTGACCATCTTTAAATTGGATTATTTTTGAGGGGGTGAGTTTTATAAGGTCTTTGTATATTTTGGATACTACCCTTTTATCAGATATGTCATTTGCAAATATCTTCTCCCATTCTGTAGGTTGCCTTTTAGTTTTGTTGATTGTTTCCTTTGTTGTACCGAAGCTTTTTATTTTGATGTAGTCCCAATAGTTCATTTTTGCTTTTGTTTCCCTCACTTTAGGGGGCCTATTTTGGAAAAACTTGCTATGGCCAATGTCAGGCAAATTACTGCCTGTGCTTTTTTCTAGGATTTTATGGTTTCAGGTCTCACAATTAGGTCTTTAACCCATTTTGAATCTTTTTTTTTTTTAAATTTTATTTGACAGAGAGACACATAGCAAGAAAGGGAACACAAGCAGGGGGAGAGGGAGAGGGAGAAGCAGGCTTCCCGATGATCAGAAGCAGGTTAGCCCATGTGGGGCTCAATCCTAGGACTCTGGGATCATGACCTAAGCTGAAGGCAGACACTTAATGGCTGAGCCACCCAGGCTCCCCTTTAACTCATTTTGTATTTATTTTTGTGTATGGTGTAAAAAAGTCGTCCACTTTCTTTCTTTTGCTTGTAGCTGTTCAGTTTTTCCAACATCATTTGTTGAAGAGACTGTCCTTTTCTGATTGGGTATTCTTTCCTGCTTTGTCAAAGATTAGTTGACCATGTAATTGTGGGTTATTTCTGGGTTTTCTATTCTGTCCTATTAATCTAGCTGTCTGTTTTTGTGCCAATGTCTTACTGTCCTGATCACTATATCTCTACAATATAACTTTAAGTCCAGAATTGTGATGCCTCCAGCTTTGCTTTTCTTTTTCAAGATTGCTTTGTCTATTTGGGGTATTTTGTAGTTCCATACAAATTTTAGGATTGTTTGTTCTAGTTCTGTGTAAAATGCCATTGGTATTTTGATAGGTATTACATTAAATGTATAGATTGCTTTGGGTGGTACAGACATTTAATGATATTTATTCTTCTAGTCCATGAGCATGGGATGTCTTTCCACTTCTTTGTGTCATCTTCAATTTCTTTC
The DNA here is from genome assembly GCF_022355385.1 of Mustela nigripes. NCBI lineage: Eukaryota > Metazoa > Chordata > Mammalia > Carnivora > Mustelidae > Mustela > Mustela nigripes. Next base: position 133,960,996 of record NC_081561.1, on the reverse strand, counting down.
ATCAGTTTTTATAATTTTCAGAGTACAGGACTTTTACTTATTTGGTTAGGTTTATTCCTAGGTATCTTATTATTTTTGGTGCCATTGTAAGTGGAATTGTTTTCTTTTTTTTTTTTTTTTTAATTAAGGTTTATTTTTTTTTTTATAAACATATATTTTTATCCCCAGGGGTACAGGTCTGTGAGAGTCACTTATGGTTTGTCTCCCTCCCAATCCCATCTTGTTTCATTTATTCTTCTTCTACCCACTTAAGCCTCCATGTTGCATCACCACTTCCTCATATCAGGGAGATCATATGATAGTTGTCTTTCTCTGCTTGACTTATTTCGCTAAGCATGAAACGCTCTAGTTCTATCCATGTTGTCGCAAATGGCAAGATTTCATTTCTTTTGATGGCTGCATAGTATTCCATTGTGTATATATACCACATCTTCTTGATCCATTCATCTGTTGATGGACATCTAGGTTCTTTCCATAGTTTGGCTATTGTGGACATTGCTGCTATAAACATTCGGGTGCACGTGTCCCTTTGGATCACTACATTTGTATCTTTAGGGTAAATACCCAATAGTGCAATTGCTGGGTCATAGGGCAGTTCTATTTTCAACATTTTGAGGAACCTCCATGCTGTTTTCCAGCCACTCTGGAATTGTTTTCTTAATTTCTCTTTCTGCTGCTTCATTATTGGTGTAGAGAAATGCAACAGATTTCTATACATTGATTTTTGTATTTGTGACTTTACTGAATTTATCAGTTCTAGAAGTTTTTTGATGGAGTCTTTTGTGGTTTCTATATAGTATCCTGTCACCTACAAATAGGAAAGTTTTATTTCTTCACTACCCACTTGGATCCCTTTTATTTCTTTTTCTTACTAGATACTGTAGCTAGGACTTCCAGTACTATCTTGAATAAAAGTGGTGAGAGTGGACATTGTCTTGTTCCTGATGTTAGGGGAAAGCTCTCAGTCTTTTCCCCACTGAAGATGATGTTAGCTGTGGGTTTTTCATGTATGGGCTTTATTATGTTGAGGTATGATCCCTGCTTTGTAGAAAGTCTTTATCATGAAAGGATGTATGAATGTACTTTGTCAAACGCTTTATCTACATCTATTGAAATGATCATATGGTTCTTATCTTTTCTCTTATTGATATAATGTATCATATTGATTGATTTGCAAATATTGAACCACCTTTATAACCCAGGAACAAATCCTACTTGATCATGGTGAATGGTTTTTTAAATGTACTTTTCAATTCCATTTGCTAGCATTTTGTTGCAGATTTTTTGCATTTATCAGAGATATTATCCTGTAGTTCTCTTTTTTGTGATGTCTATCTGGTTTTGGTGTCAGGGTAATTCTGGCCTCATAGAATGAATTTGAGAGTTTATCTTCCTTTTCTATTTTTTGGAATAATTTGAGGAGAGTAGGTATTACCTGTTCCTTAAACGTTTGGTAGAATTCACCTGTGAAGCCACCTGGTTCTGGACTTTTGTTTGTTGGGAGTTTTTTTGATTACTGATTCAATTTCATTTCTAGTGATCAGTCTGTTCAGATTTTCTGTTTCTTCCTGCTTTAGTTTTCATAGGTTGTATGCTTCTAGGAGTCAATTCATTTCTTCTACGTTGTCCAATTTGTTCGTGTTTCATAATATTCTCTTATAATTATTTGTATTTCTGTGGTGTGGTCTTTCACTTGTGATTTTATTTATTTGTATTCTTTCTCTTTTTTTTCTTGTTAAGTCTGGCTAGAGGTTTGTCAATTATAGTGAATTTTTTTCCCAAAGAGTCAGCTCCTGATTTCATTGATCGGATGTATTTTTTTTTTAAGTTTCTATGCCATTTATTAGTTCAAATTTTTATTATTTTCTTTCTTCTGCTGGTTTTAGTTTTTTTTTCTTCTTTCCTTAGCTCCTTTAGGTGTGAGGGTATGCTGTTTATTTGAGATGTTTCTTGCTTCTTGAGATAGACCTCTATTGCTATAAACTTTCCTCTTAGAACCACTTTTGCTGCATCCCCAAAGTTTTGAACTTTTGTGCTTTCATTGTCATTTGTTTCCATGTAATTTTTTTATTTCCCGGTTGACCCATTCATTGTTTAGAAGCATGTTATTTAACCTCCATATATATCTGTGCTCTTTCCAGATTTTTTTCTGTGGTTATCTTCTAGTTTCATAGCATCATGCTGAGGAAAGATGGATGGTCCGACGCCAATCTTTTTAAATTTGTTGAGGCTTGTTTTGTGGCCCAATATATGATCTATTCTGGAGAATATTCCATGTGCACTTCAAAAGGATGTGTATTCTGCTGTTTCAGGAGAGAATGTTCTGACCGTATCTGTTAAATCCATCTGGTCCAGTGTGTCATTCAAATCTATTGTTCCCTAGTTGATTTTCTGTTTAGATGATCTGTCCATGGATATAAGTGAGGGGTTAAAGTCCCTAACTATTATTATATTATTATCCATTAGTTCCTTTATGTTTGCTATTAACTGTTTCATGTATTTAGATGCCCCCATGCCTGGTTCATAAATATTTACAATTATTATATCTTCTTGTTGGATGGTTCCCTTTATTATTATATAGCATCCTTAAAAGAAACTATTCTTTAAAAACATGTTCTAATCCCAATGTATATTATCTTTTCAGTGTGAATACTTTATTTGTTATACCATTTATATGATTATATATAGTACTATCTAGTACTTAACCAGAAGGGAACAAGTTAAATACTCAGATCATATTTCAGAGACAGTCCTGTCAAACTCATAGGTTTGGATTCATGGCCTCAGACCAAGCTTCCACACCATTTCAAGGTTCACTAGGCAGTAATGATTTCTTCCCTGCTCCCTTGTCACCTGCCAGTGAGGCTGCCTGTCCCATTTGCCTGTTGGCAGCAGAGAACTCACAAGAGAAGGCCCTTCAATGGATGGTGTTTATGTCTTCACTTCACACCCTTAACTTGGGTGGGAAGAAGGGCAGAAAAGAGATCTTTTTTTCTAGAATGTACACCAGAAGCCGTCACCCAGCGGATCCCAGTAGAATAAAATTAAATCAAAGGGTAAAGTGTTCAACAGCCTGATAGAATCGAGCTGTCTTTTAACTAAGATGCTTCCGGCTCATCCCTCCATTTGTTTAATAGAGCGATAACATCATTACCACTGCACTGCAGTAAAACAGGATACTGAAAGCAGGACTGCCCCAGGAGATGAGGACTATGTTGCTGAGCAGGCGGGCAGGACCAGGACTCCCAGCAGCCAACAGTGGTGGCTGCTTCACCCAAAAAAATCCATTTCCTCACAGGGATTCGAGATAGAGCTCAAAATATGAGTGTACTTTTTTCTTTGTTTCTCCCTTCTGGGGAGTGAGGGTCTGATTACCAGGGAGATCAAGACTATTTAGGAATGATTGCCTGGGTGGCTCAGTTGGTTAAGTGTCTGCCTTCAGCTTAGGTCATAATCTCAGGGTCCTGGCATTGAGCCCTATGTTGGGCTCCTTGTTCAGCGGGGAGTCTGCTTCTCCCTCTGCCTGCTGCTCCTCCTGCTTATGTTCTCTCTTCTCTCTCTCTCTCATGCACATTCTCTCTCTCAAATAAATAAATGAACAAAATCTTAAAAAAAAAAAAAAGTAATCTCTGAGATCCAGTGTGAGGCTTGAACCCACATCCCTGAGATCAAGAGTTGCACACTCCACCTTGGGTGTAGAGATTACTTAAATAAATAGAACTTAAAAAAAAAAAAAAAAAAAGACTATTCAGGAACCCGGAACACATTATGGGTGGTTAAAAAAAAAAAAAAAAGTCAGTTTTTAGGGTCAGAAACACTGGCAGGAAGGTGAGTGAAGGAAATGTAGAGGCGACATTTCAGGGGATGACCTAAAGTCCAAAGTAACCACAGTATCCAGAACTCAGGCTCTGTGGTATCACGCTACGGCTCACATTCTAAAATGACAGCTTTCCTTTTTTTTTTTTTTTTCTTTTAAAGATTTTATTTATTTATTTGACAGACAGAGATCACAAGTAGGCAGAGAGGCAGGCAGAAGCAGGCTCCCTGCTGAGCAGAGAGCCCAATGCAGGGCTTGATCCCAGGACCCTGGGATTATGCCTTGAGCTAAAGGCAGAGGCTTAATCCACTGAGCCACCAAGGGACCCCATAAAATGACAGCTTTCCTGAGGAAGAATCACCTGGTAAAGTTAATGTAGCTCCGGGAGACCCGCAGCATTTTCCCGTCCTGCTGGGATGAGGCAGCTTGTCCACAGCTCAGAACAGAGTTGTTCTGAGCTGTGTTCCTCCACCTCACTTCAGATTCAGGCAGCACAAATTACTTAAAGAGGTTTGGAGCCCTGAGGGGCTTTGCTGATTCCCCAGTGATTTTTCAGCAAGTCTGTACTTACAGGAAAAAAGGAACTCTTGTTGGGAAGTATTACCTGTATCTCTAATTTCCATACCTGACACCTACTGGGAATCAGTGGGAGAGGAGAGTGGATGGATTAATGTCCCCCCCACCACAGAGTCACAGAACCTTGGAGGACTTGGGTAAACCTAGCCTCTCACTTTACCATGGACAAGGGGCTTAGGAGGGTTGTACCGTCTGGCCTGTAGACCCAACACCTCAATCAGGTCTCCCGAATGTTCTCCCCACTCAGCCCCTGAGTGAGCTGATCTGAGATAAAATTCCTGCTCAGCCACTTCCAGGCTAGGCAGATTACCTAACTGCTCTAATTTTCTTTAATGAGGACAACAAAACCTGGTCTTTCTTCCTGACTCACAGATGATTGTGACACTCAAAGGATGCACGCGAAGAAAATGCTCTTAGTTGACGGACATGTTCTCATCAGGCAGATGCTAACGAAAATATCCATATACTTTGGTCCTTTTTTTCTTTTTAGTAACTTAACATGCAGAGTTTGATTTGAGTTAAGAATGTTACGCTGTGCTCTGGAAAACATATGGAGGTTCCTCAAAAAGTTGAAAATAGAGCTACCTTATGACCCAGCAATTGCAGTCTACAGGGTATTTACCCTAAAGATACAAATGTAGTGATCCAAAGGGGCAACTGCACCCCAATATTTATAGCAGCAATGTCCACAATAACCAAACTTTGGAAAGAGCCCAGATGTCCATCAATAGATGAGTGGATAAAGATGTATTTATATATTATAAACATATATTATTTATTTAATATTTATCCTATATTATCCTATATTATAATATATAATATTTTTATTATATATGTATATTATATATTATAATATATATTATAAATATTCCATCATATACATATATATGATGGAATAATATGCAGCCTCCAAAAAATAAAATCTTGCCATTTGCAATGACGTGGATGGAACTAGAGGGCATTATGCTAAGCAAAATAAGTCAATCAAAGACAATTATCATATGATCTCACTGATATGAGGAATTTGAGAAGCAAGACAGAGGATCATAGGGGAAGGGAGGGAAAAAAATGAAACAAGACAAACCATGAGAGACTCTTAATCTCAGGAAACAAACTGAGGGTTGCTGGAGGGGAGCGGGGTGTGAAGGATGGGGCGTCTGGGTGATGGACACTGGGGAGGGTATGTGTTATGGTGAGCGCTGTGAATTGTGTAAGACTGATGAATCACAGACCTGTACCCCTGAAACAAATAATACATTATATGTTAATTAAAAAAAAAGAACATTAGAACTAAGAAGAGTGTTCCAACAGCCCATCTCCTTCCTTTCAAGGTTTTGTGTCACCACCATCATTAATCATATATTTAATAATCAAGATAAATTCTAAAAAAAAAAAAAAAGAATGTTAGGCTTCAAGAACAACAGACATATTGGAGTTGGTTCCAACGGACTTGTTGCCAACCCTCCTAAAAAGAAACATGGAACCACCTCCCTTTTCCTACTTCCTCTGAGCCCCACAGGCTCTTCTTATCAGTGTCCCCACTCCCCCACTAGCACCTGCCAAAGGGTAAAAGGGAACGGGAGCAGGACACAGATCTCCTGTACCATCATTCCTGTTGCTTGTCCTTTTAGTCAGACTTGCACCTTCACCTAAAATGGATGGGAAAGCACAGTTACTATAAGACATTCAGAGTCTTCCTTTGATTTCCATCTGCTCTCTGTAACATAGTGCCAACAGTGTATCCATTTTTAAAAACATGTTGTGAAATGATAAGGAAGCCTTGTTATCTTTGTCATTTTTTACGCCAATACCTGAGTAAGTATATGTTCAAAGGCAGAGGTAGGTGGTGATCTAGCATAATGCCTGCCATAATGGGCACTCAATATTTATTAAAGAAAGAAATGAATGAATGGAGAACTTTCATGACTTTAGCAATATTTATTTGCTTTTTCCTTTTAAATTAACATATAATGTATTCTTTGTCCCAGGATAGGTCTGTGATTCATCAGTCTTACATAATTCACATCACTCACCATAGCACACAACCTCCCTGGTGTCCATCAGCCAGCCACCCTATCCCTCCCCCTCCCACCCCAGCACCCCTCAGTTTGTTTCCTGAGGTTAAGAGTCTCTTATGTTTTGTCTCCCTCCCTGGTCCCATCTTGTTTCCCTCCCTTCCCCCCACGCACCACCGCACTGCCTCTCAAATCCCTTATATCAGAGAGATCATATGGTAATTGTCTTTCTCTGATTGACGTATTTTGTTAGGCATAACACCCTCTATAATTTTTATCTGAAACTCCAATATTTTGCTCAGTCCAATTCAGCCTCTCATTTCCCTACAGAAATTCCCCAGGTCCCTCCGAGGTGCCTCAGAACAGATAGAAACCTAGAACCTTATAGAACCATTAACATTTTTATTCTTATACTTTGGCCTTCCCTCCATGAAGAGGTATCTATTTTTAGATCTAAAAATTTGTTAATTGGACTCGTTCAAAGAATACTATTTTGTTTGTACCTCACATATTTTCATCAAATTAGACTCTGAATTCTCCAATAACAAGTATCATGTTACTGCCCACAAATTGTATGTTCTGTTTGACATTCCTTAAAGCCATTCCATTTCACTGAGCTTGTTAGTAGAAATGACTGTCAGAAAAACCAAAAAGCAAAAAGATCCTGTCATGTGTCTGGTTTCACCAAGATTCTACAATCTGATACTGATCTAAACCAGAAGCAACCCTATTCCAGATTCCAGATGCAGCTAGGACATTTAAGTACAATTTCTTAAACTGGGCGGAAACATTTATAGTTTTTGTGGATCTTGGTAGGAAGCTGAAATGTGTTCTTGCGCTATTCACTGCAAGGAGGATTTTTACAATAAAAGACATTTTTAGCTGGAAGAGAGTTCAAGGGGACCCTTCGTCCAATTCTGATTCAAAGGCACAACAGTAGACCCTTGGCATTTGAGGAATTCCAAATAACAAATTCCACTACCGACAATGATTTTCTTCACAGAAGTATTTTAGTTCAATGGAAAAGAGCAAAGTGATCTCTTTGGACACTTCCAGATGGCTCTTGCAAACTAGGAGATAGAGAACAGTTAAGTCCAGTAGAAATGGAGATGCTGGAAGTTGGCTAGGCTCACTTAGTAGCTCTGAAATTTGTTCCTACTCTCCAGCTTTAAAGCACACCGATTCCCATCTCAGCAAATCTAACACTTACTACATACCATGGGCTTTTCAGATCACTTGCAAATAATTTAAGCTCTGGATGTTACATCTCAGAAACAGGTCCACTTTATTCTAAAAAAAGAAATCATCTGAGATCGCATCCAAGGGAAGTCGATCCTACTAATTTCCTCATAGGGCACCATCCATTAGTCGGTCAGTAACTATCTACTTAGCAATTCCAACATGACTGTTGCTAATTCTGGAGCAAGTCAAGTGTCCCTTCCAGAATGTGGTTCCAAAATTCTAGCACCTTCTTTAAAGGTCAGTGGTACAAAATTCTGCTCCTGATGCCACAGATGTTTATTTGTATTTTCCATCAATATTTGTTTTTTAGTGTTCTATTTTAACTGGAGAATTTGAAAATTACACAATTATATAACTATAAAAAACATACACTGTAGACAAAGAGGTTTCAATTAAGAAATATATAGGAGAGGGGCACCTGGGTGGTTCAGTGGGTTAAAGCCTCTGCCTTCGGCTCAGGTCATGATCTCAGGGTCTTGGGATCGAGCCCCACATCCAGCTCTCTGCTCAGCAGGGAGCCTGCTTCCCCGCCCCCTCTCTTCCTGCCTCTCTGCCTACTTGTGATCTCTGTCTGTTAAATAAATAAATAAAATAAAAAAATATATATATAGGAGAATCTCTAACCACTTTTTAAGGATTTGAGACAAACTCTGGCATCAGGAGAGAAAATACCATCATCATTGGAGAAGGAATTACACTCAAGCCAATAAGTATCCAACATCCCCATTATTACCAGGAATATAAACACATTCACTCATCTGAACTGATTCAGGAAAACCTCTGTTTTTGAACTTTTTAAATAAGATGTTTAAATAATATTCTCTTAACAGGTTCTTTGGAAAGAGTTTGAGACAATGTACACATCAACATAAATCAAAACATAAGATATTGGACAGAGAGAGAAAAAAGACCAGATTGTACTTAAGGTAATAGGCACTTGTGGTTCCCATAATGAAGCAACTTGGTGCCTGTAAAAAAAAAAAAAAAAAACCAGGTTTCGTATCTGCTTATGCAAATTAAAAAGCCCACAAACAGTAAAGAAGCCAACATTAAAAAAATCCATTTTTCTCTAGAGGTAAGGTTTTATACATTCATCACATTTTGAAAATAGATAAGAGGTTTTTTTTTTTTTTTTTTTTTTTTTTTTTTAATTCAAAAGAACAGAGAGTCTAGCAAAGAACAGTCCCTTCCCACAGCCAACCAGGCATCCTGGGACGACACAAGCATGTGAATAACACTTCCTGCTCTCCCAACCTCCTTTCCTCTCGATTTTAGTAGCATTTGCAGCAACCAAATCCCAGTTAACTTGCAGATTTCACATACCCCACTCTATCTTTCCTGGAACTGGGTCCAGAGTCCAGAGCCTCCCATAGTACATGCTGGGAGGGGTCCAGACAAGAGGTTGACATCCCCATGGTTCCCCCAGGTCAGGGCTGGGCACTCCATCCCCTTACCCACGTGGGACCACACAGGCCTGCAGGCCTTACTGCGAGACTGCCCAAGGCCCCACCTGCCTGATTCCCAAGGGCTCCCTACCTCCCATTCCTGGCGGGAAAATTCTGTCCCTCTGTCCCTCTAGCAGGGCCCTCAATGCCCATCATCTTGTCCCTTTCCTCATCTAAGAAATATTTTTCTAGTTTGAGGGAAGTAGAACTTCTTCATCCTTTGATATCCTCTAAACATTTTACCAGAGCTCAAAGCCCCTTACATCCTCCTAATATTTTTAGGGAAACCAAAGCCAGGAAGTCTTGCCAGCTATTTCCTGTTTTCTTCTTTGTCCCATTCCTCTCTTGAAGGATGAGCAGGAGATCTCCTTGACAATTAGAAGAGGGCAGGGGAGCATAGAAAATTACCCATGCACTCCTCAACGTGGTCCTCACAGCCCGGCATCCTCCAGGTTTTCCCCACCTCCACCAGCCAGTGCAACCCGTCCCCTTCCGGCCCTCCAACCACGGAGGTCTTTCCACGGTCCTTTGTATTCACTGTGCCCTTGATACTACAGGGCCTTCGCACATGCTGTTCATATTATCTGAAAGACTCTTTCCCTCTTCTCTAGTAATTAAGCCTTTTCAGCTCAGATGCCACTTCCTCAGGAGCCTTTCTGTGCCCCTGTGTCCCTTTTTAAAACATTCCATAACACAGTAATCCCCTCCTAGTGTCTCACGTGATACTTAATTATTTATGTACCCCCCTCTCTTTCTAGGCTGTAAGTGCCATAAAGTCAGAATATCTGGCTTTGAGGTTACTCTAGCTTTGTATAGAATCTGGCATTTAATAAATGCTGAACTGAATGACTAAACAGAAGGAAGGAAGGAAAATTTTCAGCTAAAGAAAACTAACTTTTGGGTTTTCTTGCAAACCAGGCAGTTAAGCACAATGAATGGCCTACTTTGTTTAATGACTGGCAACCCTGTGAGTCATATCAGTATAATTACCCAATTGACACACCCAGCTGATGTGCACCTTGTCAAAAACAGTAGCCATAGTCACCTGCCAGAAAGTTCTGCACTCCTCCAATCACATAACTGATTGATACACATCAACACTCTTCAAAGACAAAATTACGTCAGTGAACTAGAATTTAGGAGATCTTTGGCTAACTTCTGGAAGTAGCATGAGGCTGGATATTAGAGGTGGTGGCCCCAAAATTAATACAGGAGAGAATTTGGGGAGGATTCTTCTTGGAAGATGAGAATTGAAGTGGATTTTGTGTAGAAAATGTCAAATGTCCACATCAGATAAGGGGAAGCTGGGTTGACAAAGATTATGAGAGTAGAGGGAAAGCTAAAGAGTCTACATTCCTTGCCTCTTGACTCCAGCTGGCTTTTGACTTTTTTTCTGCCCCCTACCCTAGGTCCCTCCTGGAATTATGGGAGATTTTAATAATGGTATTGCCCTTTGAAACTTCAGAGTCCATAATCTGCTTAACTCACTTTACAGTGCCTAGCACCAGAAACAAAAGGTGCTTAATAAATATATCTTGATCAGGAGAAATAAAGTATGGTTAAAAATAGGGTATCCATATATATCTCTTCCACATATATCAAGAAATACATTTTACTCTGGGCACCATTTAAGATTTAACACTTGCAGAAATAGTTCTCTTTTTGTTGTTTATATTTCAGTAGGTTCTGCCTGGCTGGCTGGCTCTCTTTCTCTCTTTCTCTGGTTATTTTGGTGCACCAAAAATTATTGAAAAACTTTTTTTAAAGATTCGTCTCTCCTCGATAGACATCAACTCACTGAAACCTTCAAAACCAGAAGGTGGTATTTTCCACAAATTCAAAAGGACTTGCAGGCACAGTGCCAGCGATAAGTTACCAGGGTTCCAATGTGGTAGAGATGGTTTCGAGATCCTTCTCAGAGACAGGTACTAACATGTCATGCAGTTCGGGTTTCTAAGAGGCACAAGGAACTGGCCCTGCAATTTAGGTAAACAGCCATTAGGTGGGGTGAGCGGTACAATCAACCTTGGTACAATCAAGGCTGCCATCCAGTTTCCCTGTAATGCTGAAAAGCACTTTTCATTTGTCCACTGCGGAGCTTCCCGTTAAGACGGTTGGCCCTGCATGATCTTATTAGATGCTATGTAATGACGCTTCATATCCCAAAGTTTACATAGAATTTTACACACACACACACACACACACACACACACACACATACCTTGAAAGCGTGATTGTTTGTGTATCCATCTTCGAGGGAACCATCTCTTGTCATCCTTCTGTTCCCGATGGCAACGAGGGCTCTGAGAGGACCGTCTGCCCTAGAAGGCACTCTGTAATGCTTGTAGAATTGAGGTCATCATCACTGAGAGGAATCATATCGTAGTCACCACATTCTGACTTGATCATGTCTCGCCTGTGTACCTTTTCTCCTGGGTCCTTTTCTGGGGGCCCTGCCTTTCCAGAACAATGAGTGGGGCACTTTGGACATGCAGAAAGAACATCTGAGAGTTTTCTTAATTTTGTCTGCAAACTCACTGTCCTCCTGAGGCTCTATCACTACTTTTATTACTACCATTTAAACTCCAGCTCATTTCAGGATCTGATCTCTTACACAGAGTCTTGCTACTCAGAGTGTGGGCTGAGCCCAGGGACACTGGCCTCACCCTGGAGCTCGTTCAAGTTTCAGATCCCACCCCAGGCCTCCTGAGTCAGAATATACATTTTATAGGATCCAAGGCAACCTACCTGCCCATTACCTTTTGAGAGACAAGCCCTTTGGGCACAGAGCTCAGCCTCTTCAAGACACAAATGCTAGTCACCTCAGTAGCCTTCCCCTCCCCTGCCTCTCTCCCTTGGGTGCCTGGCCAGGGAGTCCTCAGGGATGAATGAAGTCTGTTACAGGCGTGCCCCCGACCTGCCAGGCCTAACCCCACATCACAGTGCGGTAGGACCTCCTCAAAGCCTGGCAAGACTCTTGCTTGGCCCAGTTCATGGTACCCCCCCAACCCTAACAGAGGCCTCCTTGGCTTCAGTCATCGAACCTTTCTCTGACAGGACCCACAGGTGACTCACAGCTACTTTTGGGTTCTGCCTGGGCCACTTCAGAACCTTAAGGCAGCTTGGTGAAACCCTTCCTGAAAGCCTTCACCCACCTGACTACAACTGGTTACTACTCTGGCTTCCCTCCACCTGGTATCAAGGCAAGTCTCTGACCCTGCAAGTCAGCCTCTCTGAGACCCCAAATTAATCAGAGGAAAGGCTCATCTGACTTCCCCATGCTCCTCAGTTCATCCAGAATATCTTCCCCATGGCCAATGCACAGAGAAGGGAAATCAGGAGATAGACATAGAAAGTGTCCCCTTTGCTCTCTTGGATCCTCTGGGATTAGAGAGGCATTAGGTAAGAGGAAAGTGGATGCCTCAGGAAGATGAGGGCCCCACTCAGATGTTCCGGAAGCTTCAGAGGCATGCACATTCACCATTTTATTTGGGGTCACACAGAGCCCTCACACAATGGATGCCTGCCGCCTCATGCTGAATGGGCACCTCATTTCTCCCGGTTCTTCTTCCTTGTACTAGGAATGTGAACAGCAAAGAACCAACTCACCTTGCATGGCAGGGAGGTGGGGGAGATGGGCTGCCATCACCGATGTCCAGAAACTTCCTCTACTCTCAGCTGCTGAATAAGCGTGACCACCTCTCACTAGCACTTATAGCATAGAAAGCAGTGTTATATTTGGTATTTCAGTTTATCCTTGCAACCATCTTTTGTGCTGGGTAGAACGAGTATGACTGATTCTTGTTACTGCAGGTAGTTAAGTTTTAGAGAGTCTCCACAAACACGGAATTGGCAAATGTGGAACCATTGCTCCTAGCAGAAAGACTGGTTTAGGTTCCTGCTGGCCCCCGGTCACATCATTTTCATTAGTCGATCCTTACGTCAACATGCTTCACGCATGCTTCAGTTGAGAGGCACCTTTTAAACACATCCCGCTGATTTATTGGCATCAAACTCTCAGCCAACAGCTCAATAACTAGAGCTTGGATGAAGATCATCTAAGACAATGCACTTTTTCCCATAAGGCCCATCACAGCCTTCCTGAGCTTAGGAGCACCTCACAGCATCAGTGCTAGGCTCAGGGCTGTTTTAAACAACAAAATCAAAATGCTCAATTAAAAAAAAATGTAGCATGAAGCAAATGCTGCAAAAAGGACACTTGTTCACATGTGGGACAGGAACAAAAAGGCAGCATGCTACCTTGTCTGACATCATTTAAGAATGGGTGGCTGCTCTAGGCAACTCAAATTTTTCTCTGCTCTGCATGAAGCCTCCCATGATCACAAAAGTGCCATGAGCAATGATGGGGGGGATTCAAATACGTCTCAGAAGTAGGCAGACTCACAATACAGAACCCATGAATGGTGAGGTTCCACTGAAAGGTAATCCCCATTTCACAGGAACAAAAGCTAAAATGTTAAGTGACTTGTCCGAGGCCATGCTACTGGCAAGCAGCACAACTAGGGTGTGAACCAAGGTCCAGCTGCAGCTTTTCTCCCCTGACTGCTGGACTCGCCTTCCCTTCAGCGGCCAGCGGCCAGCGGCCACTCGCCACATCAGCTGCTGTAAGTTCAAATCTCCATGCAAGCTTCCAGGAGAGGAACCTCTGGGGTCACCTGATTTCCAGACGTGGTAGGCGGAAACGAGCCAGAAAAAACCTCAGAGACATTTTGGTTTCCTCTCGCACCACGACACAGAACTAGAGGCTGAGGTTATTCGACTTAATCTGTGCAAAGAGAAGAAATAATCTAATTTTGTGTTGGTTCTGATTGTCTTCTCTCCTCTTCACCACGATTCCTACTGGAACAGAATAGAAATATTCTAAGACACTGCTGTGAGGGACAGCAGAAATACAAAAATGAATAAAGGAGTCTAAACACAGAAAGAAGAAAGAAAAAGCCTACAGAGAGAACCTTCCCCTAGTTCTCAGGTTTGCGCATTCCTACTCCAGTATCTTCTTTATGCTATTTAAAGTGTTACCCCAAGTCACATTTCAAACTGAGGACAGGTGCTCACATATCCAGTGGCTTAGAGACCAACACACGCTGGCCACTGTCTGTATCTGCTTGAACTCCAGACTGTCCGGCCAGGCCTACTCAACCTCTCCAATCCCAACCACCCTCAATTCTTGGTTCTTTCCAAACCAGCCCTCTCTGTGGTCTTCCCCAAGAACACTTGATCCAAGTCATCATCCTCAAGCAATACCTTGCTAACTGCCCTTCCTTCCATCCCTGCTCTCTTGTCTATTCTCAGTACACCAACCAGTGTGATCCTTTAAAACATAAGTTAGATCATGACACTCTTGGATGTCAACTCTTGGATGACCCAAGAGCAAAAACCAGAATCCTAGAGGCACCACATTATTTCATCTGCCATTCACCCCCTAAATTGTCCCTCTCCTTGTCTCCCCTCACTCCTTCTGCTTAGTGCCTTCCCTGAAAATGACAGGACTTCTCCTACCTCAGGGCCTTTGCACTTGTAGTTCTCTGTTTGTAAGCTTACCTCTCCCTACCATACATTGCTGCAGGCTCACTTGCCAACCTCGTGGGTCCCTTCTCAATTGGTACCTGTCCAGCGGGGTAGTGCTTGGCCACTCTATTTAAAACCACAACCCCAAACATGGTCGGACTCTTTACCCCCTTTCTCTGCTTTCTTTTCTTTTTTTTATGACACTCATTACCATCTGACATTATTGTCAGTCCCTCCCACTGAGTCAAAGCTCTGTGAGGGCAAGCCATGTTTTTCTATTTTGTTGGTTCTTTTTTATTTATGGAAAAAGTTATTGGTTCATTGGAACCCGGACGCCCAGATGGAGAAAGATGACTACATTTTGGGATCGGAAGGAATTTTTAAAATAGCAATATCCAGGGACGCCTGGCGGGGCATAGTCAGTTAAGCATCCAGCTCTGGGTTTTGGTTCAGGTCATGATCTTGGGGTCCTGGGATTGAGCCCCCCACTGGGCTAGTGCTCAGCTTGGAGTCTGCTTGAGATTCTCCCTCACCCTCTTCCCCTCCCTCTCATGCTCTGTCTCACTCTCTAAAATAAATAAATCTTTTTTTAAAAAATGACAGTGCTTATGTTTCTCCTTGCCCTGCTTTCCCACGTAGACAGTTCTACCCTGGGCCGTCATTCTCATACCGCCAGGAATATTATCAGGCAGCCTGGCACCCCATTTTTGTGCAGAGGGGGCCCACGGCTATGTGAAAGGGAAACCAAGGGAAGGAACACACGATGCAGAGGAGGCTGGCTAGCTCTCCCTGCACCGTCCTTCCCTGTGGAGTGACACGCAGCTTGTCTGAAATCATGCCTCTGCCACCTGCCAGCAGCCACTGGCCAGAGACTCAGGAGACTGTGGCCACGCCCAGGTTTCCAGGTGGTCATAGAAAGCCTTCCATATGCTCACACTGAGAGTTCTTCATCTCCACTTCATGCTTGACCCACAATGGAGATCAGGGATTATTGTCACCAATATCTTTTAAGCATTACTCCAGGCTAAGTGCCCCGTGGCTGTGGTCTCCTGGCCCTCAGAGGTAAGCATCCTCGTGGACCCCCAGTGTTCAAGTGAGGAACTAAAGCTTAGGGAAGTCCGGAAACAGTGCCAAGGCACTGGGGCCGCTGCTGTCCTGGAATGCTATGCTGTCCCCTCCACATTCCCAGTTCTCCCTCAGCACGGTCTCCTTCAGGCCCCTCAGAACAGCTGGAAGGAAAATCAACAGACACTGAGCCCTAAGCAGCCCCAGGAAGGATTTGCAACACACAATGATCTGAAATGGGCAGGGGAGGCATTTCTAGACCCAGAGAAAATTTGCTCCAAGTAAGGAGATCTTTGACTTCCACAGAATCAAAGGATGGAGGCTCGGCTCTGAGAGGAAGGAACTTAAGCCCTTTCAGCAATAGTTTCCTTGCAGGGGAAAAGGGGGACGAGTATCATAGGTACTATTTTAATAACTTTAAAGTGCAATTTAAGAAAACACTTTTAAGCCCAGAGACCAGCAGCGTGAAGTAGAACTTTGCAAGGAGATGCCCCACCGTCAGTTGGAACTCAGCCAAGTGCAGAGGTGGGGACCTCGAGACCGCTGTGGGGGCTTCTTGCTCTAACCACAGTTCCCATGGCCTCCTGGTCACACTGCCACTGGAGGTTCAGGAACAGGGGGCAAGCTGGCCCTGGGGACCATTTAAGGAGATCCCACTAGTCCCAGAGCTTGTCAGCAGGAGTTCTCTGTGGCCGGCTTTGATTTTTGTTCAAAGGACAAGCTGGAGGAAACTGCCTCCTCGGAGCTCAGAGAGCTTTTCCTTCTTCCTGCTCAGTGGGCTTTCCCAGGTTTGTGAGGCTTGTTGCCCCATACGCCTAACTAGCAGCCGCCTTCACGTTTTGCTGCAATGACCTATCCATTTATCTCCATTCCCTGCTGGATTTGAAAGTGTCTCGATGGCCCAAACTTCCATATCTTCTATTTTATTTATTTATTTATTTATTTATTTATTTATTTATTTATTTTTCAAGAGGAGGAAGGGTGGGGAGGAACAGAGGAAGAGGGGGGGAGAGAGAGAGAGAGAGAATCTTAAGTAGTCTCCATGCCCAGTGTGGAGCCTGATGCAGGGCTCAATCGCCAGAACACAGAGATCATGACTTGAGCCCCAAATCAAGAGTCAGACTTTTAAAACTGAGCCACCAGGTGCTCCACATATCTTCTGAGTCTCTCACACTGTACCTGGCCCACCATGGTGTCATTAATGGGCCTCTGAGGACATC
The DNA here is from genome assembly GCF_022355385.1 of Mustela nigripes. Lineage (NCBI taxonomy): Eukaryota > Metazoa > Chordata > Mammalia > Carnivora > Mustelidae > Mustela > Mustela nigripes. The sequence goes on along the minus strand of NC_081561.1, from coordinate 133,944,087 downwards.
ACAGAGGGGAACCAAAGTCCACATTGCTTGGGCAAACATGGAAGAGTTTCATGGAACCTGTCCTGGCCTGAGCGTTTAGGACAGAGATGAAGCAGGGAAAGAACAGGCGAGCGATCCTCATGAGACAGGAAGTAGGAAATGTGTGGAGAAATTGGAACGCACTTGACTTCCCTCTCTTCATTTTGTCCAGAGCAGTTCCTACACTGGAGTAGGATCTCCCCTCGTGGGAGATGGGACAAATAAACCACAAGTGTTCGCCAATAGCCTGTGTCACTTCAGCGGATTCCCTCAATTCAGAGTGAATCAAGAAAGTTCCCTCAGGCCCAGCAACGAAGGCCACATTGACATTTTTGGTGGCCACCTTAAGAGGTATACTTTTTTTTTTTTTTTTAAAGATTTTATTTATTTATTTGACAGACAGAAATCACAAGTAGGCAGAGAGGCAGGCAGAGAGAGAGGAGGAAGCAGGCTCCCTGCTGAGCAGAGAGCCCGATGTGGGACTCCATCCCAGGATCATGACCTGAGCTGAAGGCAGAGGCCTTAACCCACTGAGCCACTCAGGTGCCCCGAGGTATACTTTTTTTTAATGTAGCTCATGTTGCTGGCCTGCTGGCATCAAGTCTTCAGTGAGTTTGTCTAAGTCAGAAGCGCTCTATCCCCATATGTTTGGGACTAAACTTAAAAATTGGCATCACTCACAAAGTCATCCTGGGTGGCAGTGACTGAGGACACTGAGGCAAACACGCCAGGCTGTATTAACCAAGGACACACTTTTGCATTCAGTAAAACACTGTCCTATTTGGAAGGTTTACTCTTTATACATATATATAGGGAGAGAGATGGGTTTGATACTTTTCCTAAGGATACAAAATATAATGCAGAAAAAGAAACAGAACTATCTTAAACATTTACCAAAAAAGCAACTTGATCAAGAATAGAAAATACAACTTTTCTTTCAGTGCCTCAAAATGTATTGGATACAGACTTTCAAAAAAAAAAAATTAAAAAAGTCTCTACCTTCATGTTCTTAAAGTATTACTTATATTGAGTATAAGGCCATTATTCTGCTTAAAATACGATTTTCTCTACATATATAAACTACACATTGCTTTCCTATCAAATAATTGGGACCCTGAGTTACCCTGGATGATTCTGGACATGAGGACAGACATCTGACCCTGACCTTCTTCATTCCACCTGCTTACTGAGTGCCAGGCCCGGCAGGACATTTTGAAGAAATGACTGTTGACAAGATGCCTGCCTGTCCTTGGATAACTTATAACGAGGTAAGGAGGGCACGTGATGTGATGAGCACAGGATGTTATATGCAACTAATGAATCATTGAACACTGCATCAAAAACTAATGATGTACTATCTGCTGGCTAACTGAACATAATAAAACAAGAGTAAAAAATAAACAAGTGTATGGAGCTGAGCCAAATCCGGGGTGCTGTGAGGGAGAGGAAGTGGTTAGAGAAGGTGACATGAATGGCGGCCCCTGAGAAGGAATAAGCCAACCAAGGGAGGAGTCAAGAGTAAAGCAAACCAGAGGGGAAACAGCAGCAGTTTCCAGAGCTGGAGTGGGGGAGGGGGTGTGGGCGGGGCCAAGCCAGCAACAGGACCAGAGCGCTCTGGTCTGGCAGAAAGCTGAGAAGTTGCTTGGGCATAAGTTTAAGTGTATTCTGGAAGGATGGGAAACCACTGAAAGAGTTTAGCAAGGAAGCCACATGACTGACACACAGGTTTTAAAGATTATTGTCTTTATCTTAGCTGTGGTTACATGAATCTACCACATGATATGATTGCATACACACAAACACACACAGAGAAGCAGACAAGATCATAAAATCCCCTCTGTGGGTTGCATCAACTGCAGTATCCTGATTGGGCATGTATTTGTTGCTTTGACCATTATGTAAACTGTTGTTATTGGCAGAAACTGGGTGATGGGTACACAGGATCTCCTTGCCCATTATTTTTGGCACCTTCCTGTGAATCTATAATTATTTCAAAAGAAAGAAAAAAAAAAGTCATTCTGATTCCAGGATTGTGAACGGATGGAAGGCAGGTTTTGTGACAAATATGGCAGGACACGGTGGTGCGGCTAGGAACAGAAGTGGAGAGAGAAAGGAAAAGAAGGATTTAAATTTTAAAATAGAAACAGGAACTTTCAGCAGATTAGAAGTTGGGGCCCCAGGAATGGGGCAGTGGGGGAGGGGAGAGGATGACTCAGAGGATTTGGCTTCAGCAGCTGGCTGGCTGGTGGTCATACTCTAACTTTTCTCTGGGGTAGCGGGGAGGGAATCCTGGGGAGAAAAATTCAAAATGGCTGTCACTACAAAGTAACAAACCTAAAGAGGTATCTTGGATACAATGTGTCATCAATAATACTGGGAATAAAATATTTAAAAGATAGTAGATTTTAGACAGTCCGGGAGCGAAATGAAGTTAGAAACTCTGGATTCTGATCAGGTTTTGCTCTGTATTGTGTGACCCTGGACAAGTCATTTTTTCCCCCTCAGAAAGTTTTTCTCACCAAAAAAAAAAAAAAAAAAAAAAAAAGACTAAACAGGTCTCTGAAATCCTGCTTTCAAAATTCTGAGAGGGGTGTCTGGGTGACTTCTCCATTAAGCATCTGCCTTCTGCTCAGGGCATGGTCCCAGAGTCCTGGAATCCAGCCCCACGTGGGACTCCCTGCTTCGAGGAGAAGCCTGCTTCTCCCTCTCCCATTCCCCCTGCTTGTGTTCCCTCTCTCACTGTCTCTCTTTCTGTCAAGTAAATAAAATAAAACCTTTAAGAACAGTTCTAGGGAACAATATTGAAGTTGGAAGACCCTTTTTACATCCTTACTGACTCCAAGCATGGCAAATGGCACAGTGGCATGTGTTTTCTCTGGACACCAATTCTTAGAACCTAAGTTGCTTTTAATTTCATATCTATGCCAACCTTGCATACAACCTTGCATTGTAGGAAGAGCTCCCTCTCCCCAGGGCAGGGGTCCTCGTCCACGAAAATCTGCACCGATGCAATGTCTCCTAGCCCACTTATGGGCAGTAACAAAATATACCGTGAACCCCAGAATGCTCTTCTGTTTTGTTTAATTTAAGCTCTCCATGGTCTGCCAGATTAGCCTCAGGACTCGGAGAAGCCACTGCTGACGGGGCTGAAACCGTATCTGGGTTTCATGGATATGGTAGGCGTCCATTCACTGCGCCTGGCTCACTGCCAGGACGTGCCGCCGCCTCCTGCCCTCTCTGCTGTGTATTACACTATGTTCCCTCTTTCCTGTCCTGAACTGTGAGCAGGGTCATTTCTCCTGAGGCTGTATTTTGAGTAAGATTCGCTTGCGATCCTGTGGTTATCAAGCTGCAGGTGTTGCCTGGCGGCATGACTATCTTTTACAAAGCCCAAGGAAAAGGGTCTTGGAAAAGGCCTCCAGAAGTCAGCAAGCATGAGCCACACTTGTGTATGAAAGCCAGATAGAAACCCAAACTCTGCTCCAGGGCAGGAGAGAGGCATCCATCTTGCCCTGGACTCAGTGGGCATTTATGTGGGGGTCTGCTAGGCGACGCACGTAGGAGAGGACCAGGGAGCAGAGGTCACTTCAGGGAGTCTTGCTGAGGCTATGTGGCCCAGACGGCGAGACACCCAGAGAAACTCAATCCTAGGAGCGCTCCCAGCCAGCAAATCACTTTTCAGATCACACACAGTTGGATTTCCCAGGTGAGGTCTCTGCATGGCGATGGAATGAGCAAGAGGATACAGAGAGATTCGTAGTCACCTGCTGGTAGCTGGGAGGGGGCCGAATGGGCACCTGGCTCCAGGGTCCTGTCCTAACCTGACCTGACCTGACCTAACCTAATCGTCCTAACCACCAGGCAGTGCTACAACGACCCCGCACAGCCTTGTAAGCTGCGGAGGGCAGTGCTGCTACAAGCAGCCCCGGACCTCTGACTGCAGCCCTTAGTTTCCTGGGCCTGAGGGTGCATGGAACGAATTGCTGAAGGCCTTTGGCATTTCAGTGCTGCTGGGACTTGTGAAAGCCCTGAGCATCTCGGATTGCTCTGCCGAGTTTAGCTGCAGAAACAGCATTCCGCTAGCTGGGGCGGGGTTGGGGACAGGTGTGTCCCACAAGCCAACTGCTGTGTGCCCCACTTTGTGAGGGCTGTGCGTCTAGCAAACCACCAAGAGCACCAGTCTTGCTTCCCATTTCCAGCCTCGAGTCTGTACAAGCAGTGTGAAGCACTCCCACCCGAGGTTTGGGCTATGTTGGGAATGGGCCCCCATGACAGCTCAGAAGTCGTTCACATGCGCACTGTCTCTGCCCACTCCCGACCCTCACCCCAGCCCTGCGCTACTCGCTGCTGGTTGCCAGTCATCTCCTGTCCCCACAGGACTGCGAAGACAGGGAGGTGGGAAGACCTGTCGAGTTTGTCATTTTGCAGCAAGGGGTTCTGGGCATTTTCAGAGGGCCCCCGGAAGAACAAACATTAAGCACTGGGCAGGGGTACGGCTGTGTGGATAAGCAGGGGCTGGTGACAGACTGGCCACTTTTGTCCAGCCGTCCTAACTGCCTTCTCTGAGGTTCCCAAGCGGTAGCCTCGCTGGCTAGGAAGCTTCTGTTGCTGGGGAGGGGCATTTGAGGATGCTTAGGCTTACCCCACAGGACAGCTCTCCTATGCCAGGTGGTGATAGGCTGTTCAACAATGAATTATCCCCAGATGTCCTCTGACAGAATGCAAGTCGGATAGACGCCCTTGTCAAAGGAGACAGCCTACATCAAGAAGGACTACATCAAGGGACATCAGAGTCGTGCTGCCTTCTGGAAACCAACATTTGTGACATTCAAAAATTGAACGTACCTGAGCTATGGGGTCATATACTTCTAAAAGCAACTTGGACATGGCAGTGGTTTGGTTGCCCAGAACAGGCAATAGATCCCCTGAGTCCATTTCACCTGAAACCATGAACCAGGGCGCAGGGGTCCCCTGTGCACCCTGGGCCAGGCTTCTCTCCTGGTACAGGAGTCTCTACCAGCTGTCATTGTGCCTTGAGTAAAGCCCGGGGGGCCTGGGGACAGCTGGGCCACAACAGTAGGGCTCAGCGACAAGGAATGGATTTGACAGATCGCCTCTGAGGACAGAGCAGTAAAAGGACCTCTGAATGTTCAGTGATCAGTCATTATCTTGAAAATGGTGGCTATCCCCTTCCTTCTACATTTCACTTCCTGATGGGGTCCCCGAAAGGCTAGCACCCACTCCAGCCAGTGCCCTGATTTTTGAAGCAAGAAAGGAAACAAAGAGTTAATGTTTCAGGAGCAACTTCCTGTGATTGTCTTATGAACTCATTTGAGTTTCTATTTATAACTAGGCCATAAGTACCATCCAAAATGATAAGCATGTACACATTCTCCCCAGCTCGCACCCATGCATAACTTGTCTTCTAGGCTTTGATATCATCCCACATATCTTATTATTTACATAATTAGTAATTTTATATAAGTCATATTTAAAAAAATATTTTATTTATTTATTTGACAGAGATCACAAGTAGGCAGAGAGGCAGGCAGAGAGAGAGAGAGGGAAGAAGGCTCCCTGCCGAGCAGAGAGCCCGATGTGGGGCTCGATCCCAGGACCCTGGGATCATGACCTGAGCTGAAGGCAGAGGCTTAACCTGAGCCACCCAGGTGCCCCTATATAAGTCGTATTAATTAGGGATATTGCCTGTGTGTTCTTATCACTTTGTCTTAGGTACTCGTACCACAGGGGCTCACAAATCCTTGTTGAGTGATTGAATAAATGAATTAAAAGGCAAACACCAAGTCAACCATAAATCGACTCAGATTTTTCCGCCACTGGCTGGACATCAAGGCATTGCTTCTCTCTTTGGTCCCTTTTATGGACTGAATCATGTCTTCCCAAAATTCATATATTGAAGCACTAACTCAAGAGTGGCTGTATTTGGAGATGGGCCTAGAAAGAGGTCATTAATGTGTGATGAGTTCATAAGGATAGGGCCTTGATCTGAAAGGACTGCTGTCTGTAACACCAGAGGGTGGCCTCCCACCCCCTCATCCCCTGCTGCCACATGAAGGGACAAGGAGGTGACAGTCACCTACAAGCCAGGAAGAAGGCCTTCACCAAAACCTAGCCATGCATCTGATCTCAGGCCTCCAGCTTCCGGAAGTGTGAGAAATCAACGTCTGGTGGGGAAGTCCCCTAATCTGTGGTATTTTGTTACCATGTCTGAGCTAACTAAGTCCCCTCCCCATGTGCCGGCTCCGGGAGGCAGCTTTTCTGTTTTTAGCCACCACAGTCCTGGCCCTCCTCCCTTGCTGTCAACCTAGAGAGGCCTCGTTCTAAGCAAAACATCTGTCCCGTCGCATGACGTAAAGCGTGCGTTTGATGTGTTGTTCCTCCTACAGAGCGTCCATATTTTCTTTTCCTAAAACAAGCATTCAGAGCAAGGGGGAATCATCAGTGAAAAGATAAGACACCAGGCTGCCAACAAAGAGTTAAACTCACTCTGGTGGGGGGGCACCTGGGTGGCTCAGTGGGTTAAGCTGCTGCCTTCTGCTCAGGTCATGATCCCAGGGTCCTGGGATCGAGCCCCGCGTCGGGCTCTCTGCTCATCAGGGAGCCTGCTTCCCCCTCCCTCTCTCTCTGCCTGCCTCTCTGTGTGCTTGTGATCTCTCTCTCTCTGTCAAATGAATAAATAAAATCTTTAAAAAAAACCAAAACTCACTCTGGCGTCTAGGAATGAGGACTCCACCTTAAGGATACACATGTGTGGGGGCAAGGGAAATGCAGGGATTCCTGGAAAAGCTGGCCCAGCGACCACCTGGCCGCGGGGATGAACAGCCCCCCCGAGGGCAGACCCCAGCCCTGGAGCCAGAAGGAGCCCCATTCAAGGCTGTGCTGGTGGGCTGGTGTCCTGTCTGCAGGGACCAGAGAGTGTGGATTCCCACGTCAGGGTGAGCCAGGCCTCCCCCGTCCTCCCTGTCCGGCTCCTGCCTGCCCTGTGACCCTTGGCTCTGGCCACCGCTGTGCACTCATGGCCCCTCCCCCTCTGTGTCTGCAAGTCTTTCTGCAGGATCCACTGCCAACTAGCGGCTTCGACCTGGTTCTCCAATGCAAATTCCAAAAAGGGAGAGACTCTGGTTGATTTTTTTGCTGCCCTTGAGTGAGGCTCTAACCCCAAACTGTCACAAGCTGCCAGGGAACCCAGGCTGCTTGCCCTTGTGGCAGGAGTGCTCCCCAAACCCAGTTGTCTCAGAGGGGTGGGATCCCTCAGGCTGGGTTGGGACTGGATGGGGGGTAGAGAGGGTGGAATTGGGGCGGGGGGGGGGGTCAGGGGGGGGGTGGTTCTTGGGATGCCAGGCACACAGCTAAGGACACATGGTGGGTGAGCTGTTTCCTAAGGAGGGGGTTGCATACAGTTGGCATGCAGAGAACCAGGCCATTCTGGAGCCAAGGAAGCATCTGGTGTGTCCCTTAAAAGACATTCTGACAAGAGGGAGCAGCGGACCCTGAAGACAAACCATCTCTCTCATAGCTTCACCTTGGGCTTGAGCTACATGGCGTGGCAATTTGCCCAATCCATGCCATCTTCCCTTCACTCTTTACATAGTCACTATGTGGATGTGAAATGTTTCATATTAAATAAGCAGAATTATTTGCTCTGGTTCTGGAGATACCTATTCTTAAAAAGAGCCAACGTCTGAAGGTCAGTGTACAAAGGAAACATGACCCCGAAATTCCAATAGCCACATCTCCATCCCCTGCCCCCAGCAAAGGCTACGACAAGTCAAACCAGTGAGTGCCATTAAGGGGAAACCTAAACGCTCTCTAGGGACACAAACACTTTCCTAGCTTCTATCTTTCTGCCAGCATCACAGACAATAGGGCTGATCTGGCCTGAAACCACTTCAAGTTCTAAAAATGGCTCTTTTGAAAAAAAAAAAATGCTATCATGGAAACCATCTAGGCTGGGCTTCCTTCATACATGTCACTCCCAAAAAAGAAAAGAACCACAGCACTGTCCTTCTTTCCCTCCCCCTCTCTTCCTCCTCCTCCCCTGAAACGTGAGGAGAAGTCTCTGGCTAGAACAGAGGGAACTAACAGGATTGCCCCCCACGTTAATGGATCGCACACTAGGCACAGCCAGGGATTTAAAGCTCTGTACGAATATTCTCTTCTGAGCCAGGAATTCCCCATTTGTCTACTGAGATCAGGTCTGTCATCAGCGTTCATGCCCATTTGAAAGATTTTGAAATGTTGTATTTAAGAAAAGGAACTTGTCCTTCATCAGTAAAGGTGAAGAGAGTTGGCTTTTCTCCAGCCATTTCAAAAAAATTAAATGGGCCAATAGCCTTGAAAGCACCCAGAAATGAGCTCTTACAGTACCGGCTGTTGAACAAAATTGGTCAAGAGACAAAAGAAGCCAATGGAATGTGGGGAGAATCTACTGTCACATCAACATCCTTTCATTCACTGGGTGCCTTCCCTTAGCTAGAGGTGGAGTGGATGCCAGACATGGCCACCGCTCCCAAGGGGCCTCCATACTACCATGGACAGTAACGGCCAGCTCTTATGAAGCACGTATTCTGTGATAACAATTTACGTACATTGTCCTTGGTCCTTAGAACAATCTTCTAAGGCAGGTGACAAACAATTTATTGAGGAACAGGCCATGCATATGAATGAAGTGGTGTTGGTATTGTGGAGGGCATGTATTGCATGGAGCACGGGTGTGGTGCATAAACAATGAATTCTGGAACACTGAAAAGAAATTAAAAAATAAATAAAAATTTTAAAAAAGGAAATATATGTAAAGTTTCAAACACACAGTAAAACAACAACAACAACAACAAAACAAGAAACAAGAGTTTTGAAGAAGGAAGTCAACTAAAGTGCTCTTTTGAGGCTTCCAAAAAGTGTGACAGCAGAAGAGAAAGAGGAAGTCCTTCCAGGGAAGGGAGGCGCAGCGGAGGCCAAGTTTTAGGGGTAGGGTTTGTGCACCTGGATGCGAGGGAGGGGGAGTGGGGGGGAGGCAGCAGGGGGTACTGGGCTGACCAGATCCTACATATTTCTCTGTGCATAACTCTGGGCCAGAGGCTATCTCAAATGCATTGCAGTGGACTCAGAGCCCCCAGAACACTTTCTTGGGCTGAGCATGCCTCCCTCTCCAAGAAGCCTTCTGCATCAGCTCCGTCTTAAGACGTCTCTCCCCGCCTGCCTGCCTGCCTGCAGCACTTACGGTCCGGAGAGCCCAAATCATCATGTTGTGGGGTTTTTTATTATTCTTTTTTCATTTTTGTTTTAACCATTTTCTCAATTTTTATTTAATTTTTTAAAATATTTTATTCATTTATTTGACAGACAGAGTTCACAAGCAGGCAGAGAAGCAGGCAGAGAGAGAGAGGAGGAAGCAGGCTCCCCGCCGAGCAGAGAGCCCGATGCGGGGCTCGATCCCAGGACCCTGGGATCATGACCTGAGCTGAAAGCAGAGGCTTTAGCCCACTGAGCCACCCAGGTGCCCCAATTTTTATTTAAATTTTAATGAACATACAGTGCAATGTTGGCTTCAAGAGTCGAATTCAGTGATTCATCACTCACATATGATACCCAGTGCTACAGGTTCCCTCTTTAATGGCCACCCCCCAGCTAGCCCGTCCCCCAGCTAGCCCATCCCCCACCCACCTCCCTCCATCAACCCTCAGTTTGTTCTCTGTCATCAAGTTCTACGGTTTGCTTCCTTCTCTCCATTTTTTTTTCTCTCCTTTTCCCTTATATTCGTCTGTTTTGTTTCTTAAATTCCACATGAGTGAAATCATATGACATTTGTCTTTCTCTGACTGACCTATTTCACTTAGTATAACACACTCTTGCTCCATCCATGTCATTGCAAATGCCAAGATTTCATTCTTTTTGATGACTAAATAATACTCCGTGTAGATATATAAATATATATAATATATACTTATACATATAAATATAAAATATACCACATCTTCTTTATCTATTCATTAGTCAATGGACATTTGGGCTCTCTCCATAGTTTGTGATAATGCTGCTATAAACATCTGGTGGCTTTTTTTTTTTTTTTTATCCCTTGGGTAAATACCTAGTAGTGCAATTGCTAGCTTGTATGGTAGTTCTATTTTTTTTTTACCATTCTCCAGAGTGGCTGCACCCATTGTCATTCCCACCAACAGTGTAAGCGGGGTCCCCTTTCTCCACATCCTCACCAACACCTGTTGTTCATGGGTGGTTTTTACAGTCCTTCATCTGTCTCCAATCCTTCATGTTGTACACATTTAGTACCTCCAACAAGATGGCTGTATCCTGGAAGTCAGCAGTGGCATTTTACACTTTCCATCTCCTTTTCCCTAACTCTGGATTTGCCCAGGGCTCAACCCTTGATTCTCTGATCTTCAGACTCATTTTTATCTGCCATTTGTTTGCAGTGGACCCCTTAACCTTTATTCCTGGTTGTTCCCTGACCCCCAAGTTCTGCTCCTGAATCTCCAGTTGTCAATAAAATAATTCCACAGCCATGTCTTGTCATCATCTCAATATAATAAATCCAAAATACAATAGGCCATATTTATGGCAGACCAGCTCTTACAGCCATCTTTCTCATCTTTGTCAAATATATCACAGTGGACCCCATCATAAAATCCTTTTACAAAATTACAAATGATGATTAAAATGTTTGGTTGAATTTCAATTCACTAGCTCTTTTTTTAAACTTATTTTTTAATTTAAACTCAATGAGCCAACATAGGTGCTCAATTTCAACCAAGTGGCTGTTTCTTGTCCAACAGCTTCCACTACCTCCAACATATCTGGGATCCCAGAGAAGAACCCCAAATGTTTAGTACATTTTATTATTGTTAAGTGAAGTTACCAGCCAAAATGATGCCTCCCCCCTCCCCCCCAAAAATTAAGATCTCAACTTTATAACTTTGCTATAGAAGAGCCTTCTCCAGATACTTTACACGCATTTTTAAAGGATGTGGTTATCTGGTTTACCACTCCAACCTGCAAGCATACAATTAGGAGGAAGAAAGGTCCCCACAGAGTTGAGCTGCAGAAGGAAGACTTTTAGAGACAGGAGAGGGTTTTAGAGCCATGAGAGAAGTTCAAAAGAATAGCAATCCAAAAACCATCTCACACAAAGGTAGGAGGACTTTCTTCTTTCTGAGAACAATGCTATTTTGTCGTAGAGCATGAGTTATTTTGTATAATCATAGCAAATATTTGCCTAGTACTTTATATTTTGCAAAATGTTTTCCAACCTATTTTGTCTGCTTCCTTAACCATCTCTTCCACCTTTCCTCCTTCCACCCCTCCCTTCCTTGTTTCCTCTCCTTGCGCTCCACACTTTAGATAAAGCCTCTACCTACATCCACCTAGCCTAGGATGAGCTAGGATGAGAATTCAATTCCTGAAGATGCATTACTCATTCACCCAGAGAAGACTATTCTGCAAAAATCCCTTAAAACTAATTACTAACTAAGGCTTCCAACCTCATAAACTGTATTTACTTTACTCCAAACTCTCTTTCAATATTTAAAAACAAACACATGTTTTATGGAGCTATAATCAGTGTGTTTATGCTATTTCAAGTTCTGGGTTGTTTTTTTTTTTTTTTTAACTTCCATTTTTGTTTTCAAATACAGTATCCATATTAATCAACATTTTCCCATAGCATCTTATTAGCTATTCCCTCACCATAGTTTGCTAAATTGACAAAATACTCTTTAAAATACATTTTAAGCATGCTGCATGGTGAGGGATGCCATCTGCACTGACCTAATGCAGGCCCCACCAGGGAGGAAACCCTGACATTTCATTTCTTTTCCTGAGTCACTGCCACAAATCTTTGTGCAGTAGCTGTCTCCAGCAAAATGCCAGATTGCACCTTGAGAACAGGGTGGGGGAGAAGCTAATTTCCACTCCTGTCTTTCACCTGTCTCTTTCTGTTAGAAGCTCAGTCGAGGTAATTTCATCTCAGGGAGAAGGAAGTGAGGCTGTCTGTTGGCGCTTTATTTTTACATCCACCCAAGTCCTTCTGTGGCAAATGTCATTTCCAAAACCAGATTCAGGGGTCACTGAGCTCCCAAGATGCTGGAACACACTAGTGTTCCTGAGCAGTAAATACAGGGAATCCCCAAGCTTTCAACATGGCCAGTGGAGACAAACCCCAAAGCCCCAGGCACTTGCTGCTGTCCACACTTACTCCATCTGTTCTGCTTGGACATAGAATCCAAAGTCCTTGGGAGTAGCCAAAAGCCATCACCTGGAAGTGACTGCTATAGAGGCATCTGAATAATTGACCATCAGAAACCTCTACTGAACACATGGTGTATGCTAGGACCTGGAAACGCAACCATAAATCACCTGGAGTCAAGGAGTTCACTTCCTAAGTGGGGGAGACAAGAACAATTCTATCGAAGGCAAGCAGTGGTGAATGCTATGCTGGGGGTGTTCACTACATGTAAAAGCAAGTGCAGCATCTACCCCTGCCCTTCTCTCATCTTAGTATCTGAGAAGTCACTGCCTTCCTGTTCCCAGCCAGGCAGGTGGCTGGACCTGACTCCACCCCAGCTCCCAGGAAGCAGGAAAGCCTGAGTGTTTCTCATCATCTTGGCCTTGGCAATTGGTTGAGGGATAGACACTTATTTGACCCAGTCAATATGGCAGGAGGAGATTTTCACAGGGAAGGAAAAGTATCTTCTTCTGTTAGGAACCACATGCGAATGGGGTAAATATCATGGAAGTAGAGCAGAGGAAAAGAGAGAGTAATTAGGACCAAGTCATATCACATGAGCCCTGAAGCCAGCCAGTCCTGGCCCACAATTGGACCTTTCAGTTACATGAGCCAATAAATTATCCTTATTGGGTGTCTGGGTGGTGCAGTTAGGTAAACTTCTGCCTTCAGCTCAGGTCATGATCCTGGAGTCCTGTGATGGAGCCCTGCATCAGGCTGCCTGTTCAGTGGGGGGCCTGCTTCTTCCTCTGCCCCTCACCCTACTCATGCTTGCTCTCTCTCTCAAATAAAATCTTTGAAAAAATAAAATAAAATAAATTATCTTTATGAACTAAGTCTGCTTGATATGGATTTTGTCTGGCTTGCAACACAATAATAGAACTTGATTGTTGTTTGGTTGGGAAAACTGGCAGGCAAACAACTAGCTCTAATCTGATGTGATAGGTGACATCTCCAGAGAAGGAATAGTCAAACAAAAGGAATGATTCACTGTGACTCAGAGGGAGGGGTTCTTCTACACTGGGGGCAAGGAGGAAGAGACTCCCAGTACAGTGTTCTCTTGTCAGAAGATTTCATAAGCAACTAGAACATTCAGCCCTTAGAACTGTTCATATGCCATTTCACACTCAGATAAGAAATCTCCAAGCCAGAGAGGCTGTAGCTTGTGTAAGGTGTCAGAATGACATGACAAAGTTGGAATCCGAATAGACACCTTATTTTTTAAATGATTTCCTTAATTTTAACACAAGTCTTTTAAAATATGTATTTGCAAATTCAAAACATGGTTTGTCATTTTAAAATTCTTATTATTCTCTTCATTTGTGAAGCCCTAAGTCAAGCTTTTCTCTGTATTTGGGCTCACCCTTTTTTATTAATTCCAAGATTGGGGAGGGAGCTATAGACATTGTGTATAGTGGGAAAGCTCAATCTTGGGAGCAAATTCCCATGTTTCACAAACCCATAAGGCAGCAGGCTGTGCTGTTAGATATTTATATCTGAAAAAGCAGAATAGGAATTATCAGATGATTTCAAGATTCCCTATCCTAGGTTAGCAAGGTTTCTGTAGTCAGGAGTCCTTAAACAAAAGGATCTCAATCCTGGAGTTCAACTTGGAAGAGGCAGGGTACATCAGAACAGAAAAAATGAACCAAGGGGTGGGGATCCTCCCAAGTGGGGGGGAAGGACAGCAGCTTGGGGGGCTGAGGGGTGGGCATTGGGGGAGGGGAGGAGGAGAGGAGGCGAGGGTTATCAAAAGAAATGATCAATCTCCAGTGCCCAGTTAGCATTCATTATATTCCTTTTGAATATAATATTACAAAGAGGAGAAGGAAGAGGAAAGAAATCATAGGAATAGTGTTTTCCGCATGACAGTGGACAGGTGAAAATGACAAAGAAAAACAATGAGAGACTCCACTTTTTTTTTTTTAAAGAATGAAAAAAAGTCCAAGTTAGGATTTATGAAAATAAAGGAAGGGTAGCTGAATATGACACCCAACTATGTCACTTTGGCATACTGATTATTTTAAACTAGAGGCACTTGAAAAACAGCAAATGCAAGGAGTGGCTTTCGCTCAACTCCTTTATCTGCCGAAAGACAGATTTGGTAGATTCTGAACCGGTAGATACCCTGATGATGCCCTCAGAGTGAGTCCCTGTGATCTATACTCTCCTATAAAGAAAATCAAACCCATAACGGTGTTCATAAATTTCATGTAGAAATAGCCACACCTCGAGAGGGATAGTTCCACTGCTCTGTGTCACTTGGGTGCTGCTAGGCATATATGCAAACACAGAGGGTAGAGCTGACTGGACCTTCCCCACCAACTCCCAGCCTCATCAGGGCCAATGTCACCACCTAAAGATCCTTTCTTTCATATTCCATTTCTTCAGGTGTTGGCCTCTGAGATGAGGAAAATTAAAACTCTGCCCATCTGCCTTTTGGTAGAAACTGGCTACTTAACTTTAATATCTGAGCTACAGAATTGGGAATTGTGTATCTCAAACTTCCAGCAGGTTCTGAATAAGGAATTAAACCCCTTCTTGCTAAACTGTACAAACGAGCAGATGGAAGGGAGATACAATTACAACTCTTAAAACCGTTTTAAAAATCAATAATTTTTTTCCCCTTCTCAGAATACAAAACAAGTATGCCCTGGTGATGACAAGGAAAGGCTTTGGTTTTCTGGAAAAGGTAAAATGCACCTCCATCCTTGGAACTCAGGAGGCAAATAAAATTGTCAAAAATTTTAACATAAGTACAAAACCCAGGAGGAAATGTTATCAAGTCAGAAAACATGTCAGAAGCAGCCTGACCCCTTGTCCCTGTGGATCCGAGAGTTTACTGGTTACTAATGATTGGTAAAGAAAGGTGGCTCTAATTATGGGAGATAATACATTTTGTTTTCTGTTTCAGAGCAACTATCCCCATCTTTTTATTATCAAGTTTTATGTTTATTATTTTTCCCAGACAATTTATTAATGCGAGTGATGGTCAAACAGAACTTCTGATCTGCATGACCAACCAGTATTTTATCTTTTATTTTTTTAACATCTTAATTTTATTTTATTTTTTTCAGGGTTTCAAGATTCATTATTTATGTACCACACCCTGTGCTCCATGCAATCTGTGCCCTCCATAATACCCACCACCAGGCTCACCATCCCCCTATCCCCCTCAAAAACCCTCAGTTTGTTTCTCAGAGTCCATAGTTTCATGCTTCGTCTCCTCCTCCGATTTCCCCCAATTCACTTTTCCCTTCCTTCTCCTAATGTCCTCTGTGTTATTCTTTGCTCCACAAGTAAGTGAAACCATATGATAATTGACTCTCTCTGCTTGGCTTATTCACTCAGCATAATCTCCCCCAGTCCTGTCCATGTTGATGCAAAAGTTGGGCATTTATCCTTTCTGATAGCTGTGTAATATTCCATTGTATAATGTTCATCAATAATTAGCCATCAGGAAAATTCAAATAAAAACCATATTGAGAAATGGTGCTGGGAAAATTGGACAGCTATATGCAGAAGAATGAAACTCGACCATTCTCTTACACCGTACACAAACATAAACTCAAAATGGATTAAAGACCTCAATGTGAGACAGGAATCCATCAGAATCCTAGAGGAGAACTTAGGCAGTAACCTCTTCGATATCAGCCACAGCAACTTCTTTCAAGATATGTCTCCAAAGGCAAAGGAAACAAACACGAAAATGAACTTTTGGGACTTCATCAAGATCAAAACCTTCTGCACAGCAAAGGAAACAACCAAGAAAACAAAGAGGCAACCCACGGAATGGGAGAAGATATTTGCAAATGACAGTGCCGACAAAAGGCTGATATCCAGGATCTATAAAGAACTTCTCAAACTCAACACACACAAAACAGATAATCATGTCAAAAAATGGGCAGAAGACATGAACAGACACTTCTCCAATGAAGACATACAAATGGCTATCAGACACATGAAAAAATGTTCATCATCACTAGCCCTCAGGGAAATTCAAATTAAAACCACATTGAGATACCACCTTACACCAATTAAAATGGCCAAAATTAGCAAGATAGGAAACATCATGTGTTGGAGGGGATGTGGAGAAAGGGGAACCCTCTTATACTGTTGGTGGGAATGCAAGTTGGTGCAGCCACTTTGGAGAACAGTGTGGAGATTCCTCAAGAAATTAAAAATAGAGCTTCCCTATGAGCCTGCCATTGCACTACTGGGTATTTACCCCAAAGATACAGATGTAGTGAAAAGAAGGGCCATCTGTACCCTAATGTTCATAGCAGCAATGGCCACAATTGCCAGACTGTGGAAAGAACCAAGATGCCCTTCAACAGACGAATGGATAAAGAAGATATGGTCCAACCAGTATTTTAGAATAACCTGAGAGAATTCATGTCCAAAGCCAGGAATCCAGAATTTTCATTCCGAGGTTGTAAACTCATGCTAACTGGCAGGGAACAGACGATCAAGACCCCAGGGCTGTGAACCCAGCAGGGCAAGAATCATGACAAATTGCAGCTGGAAAACACTGTCTGAGTGGCAGGGAGACAGTAGGAAGTGGTCGGGTCTGTGGTCAGGTAGAACAGGATACACACCCTCTACAGAAGGCCGCTGTCGCCAGCCTCCCCGCCCACATTGCCAGGCAGGAACGGGGACCCAGGGTGGCCATATTGCCCAATTTTTCCAAGGGTAATAAAAAACCAGAGATGTTTTAATGAAATCTCCTGGTTTGAAAATGTGGGTGATTTTTGTAAAACACAGCGGTGCTGCCTTGAGAAGTCACACCTACAGGCTGGATTTGACTTTGAGCCACCCGTTTGATGTAGCTGCTGTGGTCCTGCTCTGTGGCTGTCATGTAGTAGACCCACACCTTCCTGTCTCTGTTGCTTTCCCAGCAATAAATGCACCAGGGCCCTTTACCTTCAGAGCTACTGGAAAGAGCTGGTCCAGGGACCATTGCTTTAAGGCAGGGAACTGAAAACTACTTTTTTTTTTTTTTTTTTTTTAAGATTTTATTTACTTATTTGAGAGGAGAGACAGCCAGTGAGAGCATGGGCAAAGGGAGAGGGAGAAGCAGGCTCTCCACCAAGCAGGAAGTCCATTGTGGGATTGGATTCTAGGACTCTGCAATCATGATCTGAGCCAAAGGCAGACACTTAACCCACTGAGCCACGCAGGCATCAGAAAACTTCCCGTAGAAAGCCAAACAGTAAATGTTTTAGGCTTTGCCACTGGGTCTCCATCATGAATGTTCAGCCCCTCCCCGTAGCCTGGAAACAGTCAGAGATAATCCATAAACTAACGTATGCCATTGGATTCCAATACAACATTGTAAAATCAGGCTGCTGGCCTGTGGTCTCCCTGTTTGCTGACCTGTAGAGTGTCTTGCTCTGGGAATGCTCCACACACTTATTTACTCAGTCTGGTTTGTCTAATTTTGGAAAGAGGAATCTATTTTTAATTGTGTAAGCCAAAATTCATTCTGATGGGAATCTTTCATAAATAGCTTGGCTTTTCATGTGCCGCAGCATTGAAATATATCACACAGGTGGTGCAGGTACAGGGAACGAGGATCGCCCCCCCCAACAACCCTCCACCCCTCCCTGCCCCTTATCAGTCCCAGCTCAGAGACCTGCTTCCTCACAGCCCCGCCCCACCACCCCGCTTGCTCCCCAGGGCCAAACAGAGCTTTACGGCCTCTATTGTTTCCAACATGCTGTTGGAGACCCAGCTTAGCACCTTGCATCCCTCGCATATGACTGCCACACACCAATAAAGCAACGAGCTAAATTTAGCATAGGCCCACCTGTCCGATCAGTAGGAACTGTCACCCTTGGAAATGCAGTCGGCAACACTTCCTAACTGCTGAGTCCTGCTGGTTTTCCCCAGAGGCAGAGTGAACCTCAGACTCTCACTTGCAATAAACTTGTTGTGGCTGGCTTTGATCTTTGTCCCCAGAACTGCTGGAGCCTCTGGTTTGTGCCAGCAGACCCTCCACACCCACCCCAATGCCTGGGAGCAGCCCCAGGAGCTTCAGCTGTCGCAGCTGCTTGGGGAAGGGGGGTCAGGTTGTGGGGCTGAAGGGGTAATAGAACAGATGCATGGAGTTCTCCTCTTGTGGGGGTGCGGGGATGACACGAAATCAGGACCACACAGGTAAAGATAATCTCAATAATTGTCTCATAAGGGACATCAGTCAGCTGGAGGGTGAGAAGAGAATCGTGGCCAGATCTAGGGGCCATACCGACATCTAAAGCCATCGGCACCCTGCAAATACCCCCACAGGGCCCATCGAGCCTGGAACAGCAAGTACCACTGTCTTGCCCTCCTTGTCCAACTACCCAGGACCCTAACACGTGAACAGCATAGAAAAGGAAGGGCCACTTGCAAACAGTTCATTTTGTAAGTGCCTGTTCCTATACAGCCTCTGGTCCTCCAGTTCAGCCTTCAGAAAGCAAGTCGCTAATTCATAGGGTTCACTGTCAAGGCTGATTGGACATGAGCGTGTCTTACTGAGATTCTGAAAAGCTGACGCTAACATGTTGGTGATGGTTGTCACCTTGGCCTCATCAGGGAATAGCCTGGAGTCCCTGCCTCACCCATGGGAAGGCCTCTAAGACCCGGGGAAGAAAACATATGGGTTAGCCTTGCAGCCACAGGTTCCATCTGGGTGAGCTGAGATTGCCCACAGGGAACAGAGGAGTGTGCATAGGCTCTCCAGCCCCTGGAGGTCAAAGGATGACTAGTTTCCAAGAATCCAGGATGGCCACACAGAGCTGCTGGACGCCCTAAGCCAAAGACTCTTTGCATGAATCATGTATTCCTTCCAAAGGGTCTGTAGGTGTTAGTGGGCTTCTAACTTATGCCGGGTCACATGAGAGTAAGGCTTAGGGTGTCACAGGACCAATGCAGGGGAAATCCATTAGCAGCTAAAACAACCACTTCCCATTCCTTGCCCTCAAGTCTGCTGATGAAAGCAGGCTTTCTGGCTGCACCACAGCTCTGAGTGGGGGAGCCCTGCCCTTCATGGGGTATATTGGGATGAGGCCACTCGTCTTGTAAAATCTTGTCTGATTCTCTCTGGAGTATAATGCAGAGAGCCCTGGCTGACCGGTCAGAAGCTAGGATGTCTGGCAGAAGACCCAGGCCTTCCTACATAACTCAGTGGCCTTGGGATGTCAGTTAACCTTCTAGAATCTTGATTTCCTACTTCTAAGATCATACCATTGGAAATCATCTGTGAGCTTCATACCATAATAATTCTCCCATTTTCTACTGGTGGTTGCCTGTAATGTTATTCCACAGCCTGCAGCTTCATGGCTGGTGCCTGAAAATCAGGGCATGCTGGAGTCCCCAGAAAACAAAAAGTAACCCTTTAATCCAGCTCCTTTGCTCATGAGTAATTTTCACCAAACGCTCTTTCTGGCAGGACCTGCGAAGGGTTCAGCCTCACTCTGTCCCATAATCAGCTGTGCGTGGTGCAGAAGTAGGTCACTCTCAAGCTCTCATCTCGGCTGCCGATGGCCTTTCATCTTACTTGACATCCTCTCCTCAGATTGCCAAACCTCTTGCCCGGTACATGTTCATTCTTGTAAATGAGAACTCCCCGCGCCCAGGAAGGCAGCAGCTCAGCTCTTCAGAATTGTCTAAGCTAAGTTCAACTCCTCTTCCTGTGGACTGTATTGACCCCCTTACCACACCCCAGGCCAACTCACCAGTCACGACACCTCTCTTCTTGGGCTGGATCTCCCATGCTGAGCCCTACGTGGGTCCTTGACAAGAGCTGCAGGAGGAAACCTCAGTCTAGAAGGCTTTCTTTCAGTATAAAAACCCCTTTTGTACAAAAGCAAAAGTACTTTTGCTTGCTGCCTCTGGCTAACAGTCAGAGGAAAGAACCAACCCTCAGTCGAACCTTCAGCCCCATGCCAGCCATGGCCGTCATCTTGACTGCAAGTTCCCACGAGACCCTGAGCCAGAACCACCCAGCTGAGAACTCTTAGATTTCTGACCCACAGAAACTTTGTGAAATAATAGATGTTGTGTAGAGCCACAGATTTTTAGGATAATTTGTAATATGACAACTGATAACAGATAAATGAGTCAAAATTTAAGAGGCTTGGAGTCTGAACCCTAGATTGTGGCTCTTGCCTGGTGCCTGGGGATATTACTGAGGATACTGATTCCCTTGGCAGAGTATGAACGATTTCCATGAGGGACAAGTCCAGGTACTCAGAACAAATATGGTGGGAATGGTACAGTCAGCACTCTGTGCCAGTTACTGCTTTCATTCAGGGAGGCCAAATTCTCTCTCAGTCATCAACGAACCTAGCAGAGTCCCTGACAAATGCATTTTTGCTCCTAAGATGCTGGAGGTCTACTATCCTCCATTAGAAATATCTGGACCAGACATCTGCAATTGATATGAAAACTTGGTCTAACACAGTCCTTCCCCATCTCTGCAAGGATCTCCCAGTCTGCTGCCCAGAAAGCAGAAAGTTTGGATTTAACAACAACAACAAAAAAGTGGATTTAACAAAGAAAAAGCACAGTCATATCAAAATGTGCCTTCTTACAACGTGTCAGGGGATCACTCAGAAATTACTCTCTTTAGAATCTCTGTAAGAAAAAGTGTTTTCTTTCACACAACAGTAACAGTGTGAATTGTGTTGAATTATGACAGCTAAGGGGTCAAGAAAGACACCAGCAAAAGAGATACTTAGCGTGAATGAAGACTTTTTTTTCCCAGACGTGGTGTGTGACATTCTCAGTATGACAGCTGAACGAGAACTGTTCCATCACTGTGACCCTGTCCCCGTTGGCCATTGGGCCCAGGCCTTTGCTCCCAGAAGCACAGACCGTGTTGTGTGACTTCTTTATTGTCACTGGTATCAAGAGAAGCTGGAGAAAAAAAGAAAAAAAAAAACATTCCCTAAAGGTTATGTTTTCCAGTTGATTCTGGGACCTGCAAAAACAATGAGAGAGAGAGAGACAGAAAGAAGCTTAATACACTGGCAACATAAAGTTAACTCTAATTTCAAACGCCTTTAAATCTCTGGCAGGGCCCAGGAGAATGGGGGGGGGGGGATGACATGGACCATGTGGCTCAGGCATGCTCTGTAGTGCCCAAATATGCCCTTGCTGGCTCCCAAGACATTCTTTTCTTGTAGCCCCAGCCTTGTTCATAAAGATGATGTCTATCAACAGATCTGCCCTCACACCAAAAGCACGAGTCCACAAAAGCTGAGAAAGGTCAAATCCCATACAACCTTGAAAAGTAAAAGCAAACACTTCAGAAAGCACACACATCCATATCCTCTCCAGATCTGGGAAGCAGTCCTGACATTCCTGGGGGGGGAGGCTGTCTGGTCCGTGCTGATTCGTCCTGTGCTCGAGGGTCTCTAATGGCCTTTCTGCCATTTCTGGGGCCTCGGCCAGGATGGTTGGGATGATTGGGACCACTTTTCCGACAGATCGACCCAGACTCATCCACATGGTGGTGGAAGTATCTAGCAGCAAGACAGGGCAAGACCCAGTGGGCAAGGATTTTTTAACCATCTCCTTGTGTTACATCTGCTATTGACTCATTGGCCAAATAAGTCACATGATTAAACCTACATCCACGGGGGAAGGAACCAATGCTGGGAGGCATCGACAGGGCAGGGCCACTTAGCTCTCCCAGGCGGGCTGTCCCTGCAGACATTGCTTCTCTCATTTCCGTATCTCAGACGGTCCTCAAGGAGCTCCTTCATGAATGAATAAATCTACTGCTACTCTAACATGAATAAATATGACCAATGATTGAATATGTCCAAATAATAATCCTTCATTTATGATTGATAAAATCTTTGGGATCAGAGCAGACATGCTAAACAAACACTTTGAAAGAGGTAAGTAAGCTTGACAGGAAAAGCTGAACCCGGTGGGGCCGGGAGGACATTTACTGTTGGGAAAGGCAGAGGGAGCACTGCACACGTGGGCACCATCTGGGCCCCATTGAAAGGCAGATTGTGTGATTTCTATACATACAACATGTGCAGTCCATCAGGGATCTAGTCCCTAGGTCTCTGCTTCACTCTGAGTTTCATGTCATACTTGCCTTTTATTATAGCAGCTACCAAAAATCCAGTTTTACAAAAACATGACATCTCCAGTAGAAACAAAGCATGACCTGATGGTGAAACTGTGAGCTACCTTGACCTGGTCATTCACTCAGTGTTGGACAGATACCATTGGCTTCCCTCAAAATTTTAGAATATCTTGTGGTGCCCTGAGTTTTTAGGCACCTCTGGGTGCTTCAGTTGCAGTTTTGGAAACACAGTCCTAGATCTAAGTTTTGCACTTTGGGAAGCAGGATTTCATATATTCTAACAAGAACTCAAGCTTTAGTATTGTTAAAATGTCCGTATTAACCAATGGGATCTAAAGATTCAGTGCAATACCTTTCAAAATCCTGGTGGCATTTTCCACAAAAAGGGAAAAAATAATCCTGAAATTCATAAGGAACCTCAAAAGACTCCAAGAAGCCACAGCAATCGAGAAAGAACAGAGCTGGAGGCGTAAGATTTCCTGACTTCAGGCTATATTACAAAGTTAGAGTAATATAGTTTTGGGGCGCCTGGGTGGCTGAGTCCATTAACTGCCTGCCTTCGGCTCAGGTCATGATCCCAGGGTTCTGGGATGGAGCCACAGGTTGGACCTCCTGCTCAGCAGGGAGCCTGTTTCTCCCTCTCATTCTGCCTCTCCCCACTGCTTAATGCTTTCTCTGTCAAATAAATAAATAAAATCTTAAAAAAAGAAAAACCCTATAGTAATCAAAACATAAAAACAGACCAAAAATCAATGGAAAGGAGTCCAGAAATAAAACCACGCATATATGGTTGGTTGATTTTTTACAAAGGAGCTGAAATTATACAATAGGGAGAAGACGATCTCTTCAATAAATAGTGTAGAGAAAACTAGACATTTACATGCAAAAGAAAGAAAATGGACTCTTATACCATACAGCAAGTTAATTCAAAGTGAATTAAAACTTGAATGTAAAATCTGAAACAGTAAAATTACTAGAAGCAAACATAAGGATCTTGGCAATGGTTTCTTGAATCTAATACCAAAAACAAAGAATAAAAAACAAAAATAGACAAGTGAGACTACCTCAAATTAAAAATTCTGCACAGCAAAGGAAACCATCCACAAAAGGGAAAGTCAGTCTATGGAATGAGAGAAAAGATTTGCAAACCACATATCCAATAAGGGTCAATATCCAAAATATTATATACAAAAACTCATACAACTCAATAGCAAAATAAAATAGCTCAACTGAAAAATTGGCAAAGGACCTTAACAGACATTTTTCTGAAGAAGGTATACAAATGGCCAACGGGTATGTGGAAAGATATGAAAAAATCCCTACTCAGTGAGGAAATGCAAATCTAAATCGCAATGAGATATCACTTCATACCTTTTAGCATGTTTATTGTTAAAAGTTAAGAAATAAATGCTGGTGTAGAGAAAAGGGAATCCTTCTACACTGTTGGAAGCAATGTAAACTGGTGCGGCCACTATGGAAAACAATATGGTGGTTCCTCAAAATAGAGCTACCAAAATAGAGCTACCAAAAGATCCAGCAATCCCACTTCTGGGTACATATTCAAAGGAAACAAAATCATTATCTCAAAGAGATATCTGTACTCCTGTGTTCATTGCAGGGCTATTCCCAAGCCAAGGTATAAAAACAATTTAAGCGTCTGTAGACAGCTGAATGGTTAAAGAAAATAAGGTATATATATATACAATGTGACATTATTCAATCTATAAAAAGAAGGAAATCCTGCCATTTGCAATGACACAGATAAACCTAGAGCACATTATACTAAGTAAAATTAGCCAGACAGAGACAAATACCGCATGGCATCACTTACATGAGGAATCAGGGGAAAAAAAAGGTGAAAAAAGTGAAACTCCTAGAAACAGAGAGTAGAGAAGTGGTTGCTAGGGATGGAGGATGGGGGAAGTAAGGAAAGGTTGGTCCAAGGGTGCAAATTTTCAGTAAGAAGATGAATAAAATTGGAGGATCTAATGTGTAATGCAGTAGCTAGAATTAAGAACAGTTCATTGGGTAATTGAAGTCTGCTAAGAAAGTAAACTTAAGTGTTCTTACCAAAAAATCAAATCATTTATTTAATTTATTTTTTAAAAGATATTTATTTATTTATTTATTTATTTAAAAGACAGAGATCACAAGTAGGCAGAAAGGCAGGCAGAGAGAAAGGGGGGGGGGGGAGCAGGCTCCCTGCTGAGCACAGAGCTTAATGCGGGACTTGATCCCAGGACCCTGCGATCATGACCTGAGCTGAAGGCAGAGGATTTAACCCACTGAGTCTCTCAGGTGCCCACCAAATTAAATCTTTTAAAAAATTTCAAGATGAATGTGTAAGGTGAAGGGTGTGTTAATTTGACGGGGGGAACCCTTTCCCAATGCAGACATGTATCGCATCATCACCGCATACATTTTAAATATAGTCTGATTTGATTTGTCAATTATTCTCCAATGAACCTGGAAAGAATAAAATGTTATAGAAATAATAAAATTATGATTTTTAGACTCAGTTATCTTCCCAGAAGCTCACCTCTTAATCACTTCCCTGCTTGATTAGGCAACTGTTACACCCCCTACACGTTTAGAAATGACACCACGGCTCCAGTATATTACCAGACTAAACAGTGACTTTCTTTTTCCCTGGAAAAGCACCAGAATGTTCTGTGGCCATTTTAAAGGATCAATTTTTAGTTTTTATAAAGAGATGAGTTAATTCTTTGTAAGCTTTAGCTTTCATAAATTTAGACTTGGTGCTGTCAGTCTTTTGGAGAAAATACCAAAGTGTGCTTTACATAAGTCATCATTACATAAGTTTTCCTGAAGCTCAAGATGTAGAATGACCAGATAAAATAAGTCTTAGAAAATCGTCTTAAAAAGAAAGAAAACAATGCACCAGAGAAATGCTCTACTCTCAGCAGAATGAACAAGGATGAGGGTCTGGCTCACTTGCCTCCGGCTAACCTCTGACCCTGCCTGGGCATTCTGGGATGTGAGTGTCCTCGAATGAGGTGGGCCCACTCAGAGAAGGAAGCAAACAGTATCTCTGCTTCCCTTCTAGGTTCATTTAGGGCAGACCTCATAAGACTCAGAACCCAGAAGCACAGGTAAAGGATAAATGCTCACTTTTTAAAAATAGTTTGGATCTTGTAAGAGAAAAAAATTATAATTTAAAATAAGAGAAAAAGAGAGACATTTTTAAAAATTGCTGGTTCACACTAGTGGGAATACAAACTAGAAGGCGTAATGCAAATGCCCCCCACCCCACACCACCCCAATGGCATAGGGCCTCCCATCGAATCCTACAGACTCACTCAGTTCCAAGTCAGATGCTTCTGATGGGGTCTCTTGCCCTTTATTGGCTCCCACCTTGCAACAAATGCCCAGTGATCAGCAGCATTCCTTCTCTCCCCCGAAAAGTTCTTGCCTTCCTCCCAGTCTCAAATCTGAATGCTTCAAGGAAATGAAGAACATCACTTCCCCATAAAATAGTCTTAAGAAAGTGTAATGAATTCTTTTTTCCAAAACACTTGAAGCAACTGGGAGCATTGGATCCCACTGGACCCTTGAGTTACTCCAATATTCTACCTGGTGGGAATGGGTGAGTGGAATGGGTGAGCTCACAAGAGCTTCGTCTACACAAGAGCACATGCTATGATCTCAACTCTTCCATTTCATAGAAGATGTTTTATAATGTAATCCAAAAAGTACATCCCAAGTCAATTATTACATTCCAAGGCTTTCTCCTGGAGGGGTCACCCTTTCCTTTAATACCCAAGCAAAATGGCGCAGAGTGATTGGAAAGTCAGGTACTGGGCAGTGCGACAGTCATATAGGTCCTTCTTATTACTCAACAAAAGGAATACTTTTTGAGGACCTGATATGTAAAAATCTCAATGTGGGTATCCATAGGGGTACATAGAAGTTTTTTGTTTGTTTGTTTTTGTTTTTAATTATCGTCTGGTCCCTGAAAGAGCTTTAATAACCCAATGAGTTTTCTTTCAATCTTACACCAAATCTTAAAACAGCAGCACACCAGGGCCAGGTAGGAACACACGTCCTGTAGAGGCTGGGAACACAAGGACAGGAACACAAGCGACTGTGGGTAGCCAGGGCTGCATCGAGGCCTGGAAGACAATGCCTGATTCTCTAAAACCTCAGGATGGCCAGCAGTAGGAGTAATCACACAAATCAGTAGGTCCATTATCTGCTGTTTCTGGCAGCTTTCAGGACCATGTCACCTCCCTTCTCCCAGCTGTGAGCTGTTGTCATCCCATTTTGCCCACAGTAGGAATTGGCAAACCAGTGAGCGCCTCTGAAAGCTTCCGGGACATGAGATTTAGCTCCTCGGGGTTCAGTTTCTCCATGAAGAAAGATCCCATGCAGCCTTCCTCAAACAAATCACACTGGATTCCGAACAATTTCAGATGAAATCAAGTGAACAATGAAAGTCCAGGGAAGAAAGGAAGAAAAAGGAAAAAAAAAAAAAAAAAGAAGAAGAAGAAGAAGAAGAAGAAGAAGAAGATATCTTACTGTGCTTTCCACAGGGGTGACTGGCAAGATGGGAAGTCTCGGCTGTTGCCAGGCAACCCCCTCCCTCTCTGAGCTTCAGGTTGGGGCCCTGACTGTGGGAATGACTTCCTTTGTGTTCATGTGTGCCTCCCTGGCTCCCAAAATGTCCTCTGGCAGCTGAGATCAGCCCATGTGCGAGACCAGAATCTTTATCCTGATTTGTGCTACCTTAGAAATATTTATTTCTGAGCTTCTTTCTTTCTTGGGAACTTAAAGCCCTTCACTGTATGTCATGGATATTATACAATCTATATGCAGACAGTATATATGAACACATTACACATGCAAATTGAGCCAATTCCTTGGAAGTTCTCTGTTCCTTCCTCACCAGCTGCCAGATTTGGCAGGCCAGCTGACACCCAGCCAGACCACTTTATTCATCACTACACAAAACTAGGGTTTGGCCCCTCTCTTCTTAAGAATCACAGAATACAAAAGCTGGGAAAAGCCAGGGGTGGAGGAGGGGCCTTTCTCCCTTGACAACTCTAGCCCAAAAGGGCTAGGGTTGAGGGTTAAATTAAGCATTTGGCCCTGGCTATTATAAATCTGTCTTCCTTGTGATGGAGGACTTGTGACTTTATTCTTTGGGGAGCACTGAAACAGTGTCTAAAGAACAGCTGGATACATAAGAGAAAGAAGGAAGTCTCAGCCTCTGGGGGCTGGGGCGGGGAATGACCATCAAGGTCCAAGGTTTCTATGTGGCAGGACTGTGTGTGCTATGATGTATATTCTACCATCTGATAAGAAACTTATGATGCAATCTAAGTGTCTGCTTGAGATATCAACCCCCAAGACTTTCTTCTGGGGGTGGGAGTCATGCTTTCCTTTAACATCCAAGAAAAATAGCTCGAACCCATCTCACATTCATTTTGAAGCCCAGTCTCCTGGGAGTCCCAGATGGATTACATTCCTCTTGGTGTTCTCCCCATCCCTCCCTCCTCTACCTTTCCACTGATTTCTCCAACCTCGAGCAACATCACTTCACCCTATGCTCTCTCTCTTCCTTCATTCCCCAAAGCAACATTAGCATAGGATTACTGTGTGTAGAACACAGTTTAGTGAAAGTTGGGATAACGGAGGGAGAATTACAGAACAAGTCACATGACATAAAATTGAGCATTAGACATCTCAGTCCTGAATTTCTCCAGCCACCTCTGCAACAGAGATTTTCTCATGGGCATTCCTTCCATTTATGGCTCTTCCCTTTTGAAATTCATAGGGATCCTGCAGACTTCTCCTTCAAGTTCCTACCAATTACCTCCTCTCTTTCAGGCTATGAGACCCTAACCTCAAAATCCTGTTACCTGTAATGCAGAAAAAGTTTAGGTTTTTATCTAAGCCCTGTGCACCTGGTCGACTATCATTTTTTCTTCTGGATTAAAAATATTCTAATCACATCTAAAAATTACATTTATATTCTTTACATAATCTAAAAATTAAGCATATATGCTCTTTCCTAGTTCTCTTCATCACTAGAAAAGTCTCCTCAAGAAAATCATCATGGAATCACTTGCAAGATGAGAAGTCTTTAGACAGTTTTGTTGCTCAAAACATAAATGGCATCTCTCCCCTAGAATGGAGATATGTAGCAATCGGTGATGCTGTATTTGTTTTTACTAACTTTAAAATTCCAACTATGTTGTCATGGTACTAATAGAATAACTAAAACTCCCAAGAAAGCAAGTCACTTCACTTCTCTTACGAAATACAAGTTTGAGGAAAATCTGAAAAATGCGAGAGTATGGAACAGATGCTCTCCAAGATTTCTTCTAGTGAATACTCTTCTTCATCTTCTCTTCCCAGCAGACTTGGAGACTGTGGTGGAAGATGGAAATGGATGGGCAGGAAGTGAACCAGTGGGTTTTAATGTGCTGTATGTTGGAATGAATCTCAAAGAATCAACTGGAGAGTCTGTTAACTAAAAAAAAAAAAAAAAAAAAAAGGTTGCCAAGCCTCACTTTTGGAGATTCTAATTTAGGAAATCATATCCACTATCTATATTTTGAGAGATAAACTCCACAGGTAATTCTGATGAGCAACAAAGTTTAGGAACTACTGGATTTGTATGACAATTGACAGTAATAATGAAGATTAAAACCAAAATGCAGGCTTAAACAATCCATTGGAATACCAAAGAGGAAGATAATATTACTCTATTTCAACAGACTTTGTAAATGTATAGGGCATAAGATGTACAAGCTGGCTTTTCTCAAAGGCTACACTGAAAAACCAAGAATCTCTCCAAAGGGTGTATTAATTAAATATTCATTAAAACACAAGTTTCAGCAAACCCAATGGCAGAGCTACGGTATACCAAAATACAGAATTTTGACTAGCTGTCAGGTCTCTTTAATACTTATGAGTAACCTAATTCACTGCTTAGCTGGTGGCCCCAAATTAAAGTATTTTAGGATAATTAAGGACATCTTAGCAAGCAATGTATTCCTCCTGGATTAAAAATAATCCAACTAAAATTTCCCCATTCAAAAAAAAAATCCCCAATATATATTCTATTCCTATTTATATCATTATTAGAAAAACCTCTCAATAAAACTATAAAATTTGAAGCATGCATAAAGCATGATGTTACTTGCAAGTCTTTCCTTTTACGTTAGACATAGCAAATATTCATATTTCTTTCAGTCTCAGTTTTCCTGAAGATAATAGAAATGTCTTCACTGATAATGGAAATAAAACATTAGAAAAATAAGGAACTAAAAACTGCTTTCGAAAAGACAAGTAAAACTTTTTGTTTCAAAATATTTGTCTAGCTTTTGTATTAGTTGTTATTGCTATATAGTAAATTACACCCAAATTTGGTGACTTAAGACAATACATATTTACAATCTCACAGCTTCTGTCAATCACAATTCTGTAAGTGACTTGGTTAGATGGTTCTGGCTTAGTGTCTTTCATGAGGTTGCAGTCAAAGTGTTGGCCAGGGCTGCAGTTATCTGAAGGCTCAACTGGGGCTGGAGGAGCTGCTTTCAAGTTGGCTCACTCACAAACCTAACGAATTAGACCTGGTTGTTGGCAGAATGTCCTAACTGCTCTCATTGACCTCTCCATGGGACTGCTTGAGTCTTCACAACATGGCTGCTGGCTTCTTCCAAAATGAGTCATCCAAAAGAAAACAAGACAGAAGCAGCCAGGTCATTTATGACCCCACACTGAAAGTCACACTCTCTCATGTCCATAATGTCCAACTGCTTGCACAGGTCAGCCTTAGTCAATGTGGAAGGGGACTCAAAAAAGTGTGATTCTCAGGAGGCAAGAATCACAGGGGACAGGAAGGGGTATCTAGAAGACTGGTTACTGCACTGCTTGAAACTAACAAAAGACCTCAATAAACACTGTATTTTATTTGATATAAAATACCACTGATTATATAAGACACATTTTTGTTTTATGTAACAATAAGAAAGAAAAAAAATGGCCAATATTGGGAGACTCTCCAAATAGAGCTGGTCTACCAAAGGCTAATGCCTTCAGTGTAGGAGTAAATGAAAATAAATCCAGGACACAAAAAGGAGCAACAGAAGACTCATAAGTCTCAACTTGCCTTGGGTGAAGGTAGGGAAAAAATATTCCCTGGAGAATTTGAACCCAAGCATGTAGGACCCTCACCGAGATAGCTGTAGATAGACCTATCCGCAGATCCCCTGTTAAGAAACTTGATTTCAATCCAAGTTGAATGCAATTGTCAGAGACTTTCTAATTTTAAAGGATGTTAAAATGTAGGAAAATATGCATATTAAAATCAAGAAAGCACAGTAAGCCCTATCAGGGGAGATTCAGGTAAAATGTTCAGAAATAGTTTAGAGTCAGCATTCTTTAGGGCAAGATGACAAAAATGGAATCTTATTTTTGAAAGAAGAACAGAACCTTGGTCCATCTGCTGTGTTCTGTTGGCCAATACTGTGTCCTTTCTCACATCAGTTTCTTAGACTCAGCTAATTACAGAAGCAGAATATGAAGAAAAGCAGAAAGTTAAGATGGAAATCAGTGTAGAATCAGTAGAGATAGGATGAGGTTGAATTAGACCCACACCTGAGACCCAGGTCTTCATAGCTTTGTGAGCTTGAGCAAGTTGTTTTACCTCTCTGGGTCTCTAGTCATATGATCTTTGACAATGACCTACCTTTCAGAGTTGTAAGAATTAAATATTACAAGTATGAAATACCTAGCATGGGGCTTATCATATTTGCTCAACAATGATAAATGTTATGATTACTACTTATCAGTTTCTAAGACTACACACATTTTTTGAGACTTTTTCAAAAGCCTCAACAAACAGGAACTCTAGGATCCAAGGAAGGCTACCTTTCTCCTACTGTTCACTCAGTAACAGCTGTAAATATTGATGGAGTAGTCAGTCTTAATTGCACATGGGTCCTGGACTCATGAGTTATGCCAGTCCTACCACCTAGGCAGCCCTGCCTCCTTCCCAAGGAGCTGTAAAGATAATGAAGCTGGTTCTCATGGCTTCCTTCCCCCAACCATCACCAAAAAGAGTCCCACTAAGTCTCCATTCTGAAAAAGTTACTTTTATTGATTTGGAGTGAATGGTTCTTTATTCTACAAACATTTACTAAGTATCTTCTAAATTCCAGATTCTAAGTCAGTTTGCAAGGACATAGAGATTTATATACATGGCCAGTGCCCTTGAGAGGCTGACAATTCTGTGGAGGAAAGAGCAGGGAGAATGAATCATGACAGCCAAGTGAGAAGTCCCATGAAGGAGATGTAGGTGGAGGTTGTGGGAACAACTAGGACACATCAACTCTGTCTGGTAAGACCAGGGAAGGCTGAAAAGAGGAGGTGATGCTTGGCAAATCTTGAAAGATGAACCATATTTTGCCAGATAGATACTATTGAGATCTTAGGGGTTCGACAGCATATAACACTCATTTATTACTTCCCTTCTCAAGTATGGAATCACTTGGGAAATAAGACATCATAGATTGACCCATGGAGGTAAAAATCTCAGCTTTATTACTGAGAAAGCCAACTGGAGTACGTGGCTCTAGACCCATGGTTAAAGTAACTTTATGGTGGGGAAAAACCTGAAAAGAGACCTCAGCCCCATGATCAAGGTCAGGATCAATAGTCATAAATCATGTTGATAGCAAGTACCCTTCATATGATAGGATAAGAACACTTTATGTCCATTGCCTTCCTCCCCAAACCCATAACCCAGTCTAATTATGAGAAAAAATTCAGACAAACTCCAGTTGAGGGACTTTCTACAAAATACCTAACCAGTCCTCCTCAAAACTGTCAAGGTCATCAAGGCAAGGGAAATCTGAGAAACTGCCACAGCCAAGAGGAACCCAAGGAGAAATATAAAAAAATAAAAAACAAAACAAAACCCCCAAAACTGCGATGTGGTATCCTAAGTGGGATTGGGAAATAGGAAGGGGACATTAGGTAAATGCTAAGGAAATCTAAGTGAACTATGGACTTTAGTTAATAAAAATGTATCAATTCTGGCTCCTTAGTTGTGACCAATCTACCATAGCAATGTAAGATGGTAATAATAGGGGAAAGAGTGCAGAATATTTGGGCCTCTCTGTAATGTCTTCTCAAATTCTCTTTAAATTTGACCCTGTTCTAAAAAAAATAAAGTATCAAAAAGGAAAAAAAAAAGGGGTGGGGATGGGTTGCCAGTATACCCCAGCCCTCCATCCAAGTGTAGACAGTGGGATGGATATTGGGGAAATGCAGAGCAGGCCCCCTGACACAACACTGCTGCCCAAAACAATGAGGAGAGGACACTGAGTTTCCCAGACCTGAAGACATTTAATAGGGTGGCCCCACCCAGCCGTGGCCCACTGGCTATGACCCCCATTCAGATACGAGGGCGGCCTCCATGCAGGGTCAGAGAAAGGTTGCAAGAGGTCAGATATGTTTCCAGAGAGGTCTTTGGCAAAGCAGTCAGAACACAGGTGCGGGAGCTCAGCCCCTGAACTCAAAGCTTGGGTTTGCTACTTTTGACCTGCGTGACCTTGACAGGATGCTTACCTTCTCTGAGTCTCAGTTTTGTGATCTGTAGGATAGAGATGGTAGGGCTGACAGATTAAATGAGATACTACAAGCAAAGTTGCTGGAACTGTTCCTGGTACCCAGTAAGTGTTCAATGGGTATAAGCTATTATTTATTATTCTCGTGGAAACATAAAGCCAGGGAAAATGTGCCCTCCCTGACCTAGCAGTCATCATGGAATAGGACACTGGGGGCCCAGGAAGCAGCACCTACATGGTCAGAGAAGTGAAAGGGAATGGGTCACATCATTGGTGTGGCTGCAGCTCAGGGTACACATGGGAATTTGGGCAAGATCAGTCTGGAGCACAGCTGGGCTCAGCCACAAAAGCCAGCAAACGTCAGGATTCTGAACTTTTCTAGGGATGGACAGGAACTTTTAAAGCTATGGTAGGCAGACTGTTTCTGTAAAGGGCCAAGGAGCAAATACTTTAGGTTTTGCAGGACAAGAGGCAAAATCAAGGATATCATGTATCCTTGTTACATAACTATAAATAAAAATATGTGTATATACATATAGATAGCTATGCATATTATATCTACATCTATTATAGTTACAAAAAAGAGAAAATTATCCATTAACAAAAGTGGATTTCAAGAAAAATGGCAAGAACAGTTATTTTGGAACAACAAATCGGTATTTAAAAACAACCATTTGGTAAGTCCAGTGCAGCTGTAAAGCCAAATTCCACCCCCCCACCAATCGCCAACCCCCACTGGGAGCACAGATTTAAAAATTAAAAGAGCCAAGGTAAATTGGGGACTCTTTGGTTTACAATTGTCTGCAAAATCATCCCTAGCAACTACTGACTAGGAGCCTAGAGATTCAGATTTACTCCCCCTCTTCTCCTTAGCTCTGTACTCTGAAGCCTTTGGAATAATTGGTCATAAAAAATAAATTGGGATATCCTAGAATGGCAGAAGGGTGACACCCTAAACGCCGTTGAGTTATAACAGCATCATTCCAATTCATAAAGCGCCAAGGGGCAAAGCCTTGTGGGGACTCTGGGCAACTGCTGAGTGTCAGAGCAGAAAGCAGCGGAGACAACATGTGCACAAATGGGAGGGGCTGCGTTCCGATAAAACTTTATTTGTGGGTATTGAAATTTCCATTTGAAAAATGGAAAAACGACCCTACAGACACAGACATCAGGTCGGATTCTGCTCACTGTCCAGAACACCCACTCCTGGTTTTTAAAAAGTATTTTTATTCATCTTACTTTATTATTACTTCATTTAAATAAAGTTGACACACATTGTTACATCAGCTTTGGGTGTACAACGGAGTGATGCATTAGGCTGTGCTCACAGCAAGTGTACTCACCACCTGTCACCATGCGACTCTGTGTCCTGGGCTCCCCGTTCGTCCCCATAATGCCTGCTTCTCTTTTAAAGGATGGTCCTTAAATAAACATTGAATCTTACCAACTCCTTAGAGAACAATGTACCTAAAGTGTCTCCTCTCCATGTTCTAGGGCTGAGGGGCTCTCTGTCTCCAGGGTTCAGGAAACCCCCTCCAAGTGACTCATGAGCTGTCTGGTACCGTTTGTGGCATCTCTCCCCTCCTTCCATAACAGGTGCTGTCTCAGAGGGAGCAGAGGGAAATTCAGAAAAATTCTTATCACTCCAAACGAAGGGGATCCCAGGCTGCCACCACCATTAAGAAAGAGCTTCTTTTAGCCTCGTGACTATTGCCAAAATGGAATAAGCTCTATTCCGTTGCTGTAACTCACTGCTACAGCATCCCCCTGCTGTGCAAGGTATGATGCTAGATGGATGCTCTCGGCTCCCAGCCTCTAGGAAAGGGACTTAGCATGTGCTTGGGGAGAGTGACATGTAGGACACTAAGGATATAATATGCTATAGAAGCAACAGACCCACAGTTGCGTGGTTTTTGATCTGTAATTGGGTTGGTTTGTATTTTGAAAGGTGTTTTGAAATGAGTCACAATAACCATGGGTGCAGCATTCACAGGTTGGTGCAGAATGAGGCGTGGGTGCTGGGTGAGAAGGGGAGAGGACAGAAAAGGAGAAGACGGGCTGGAGTGCCCTCCCCTCAGTCAGCACTGGCCCGGAGTGAGGGTTCATCTCCCTTGACAGAGAAGACAAGTCCACAAAGGCCAGTGGGTCTTCTAAGTTCACAGAGCTGGCAGCTGCACCCACTGTTCCTGGGTGGGAAGGACAGGTGGGCCGGACTTCTCTGATCAAACTGGCTGAACCCACGGGGTTGACATCAGTTTACACTGACTATCTCCAGTTCCTCCTCTTACGGAAGTGGACACTCCGTTGAGTGTCCGGTAGAGTCTCATGGATATTTTTTCCAGGTCGCTAAGAGCTCTCTCTTCACTCTCAACAGCGTGTGGCTGAGAATTAATGAAATGGTCATCCTACTATTTAATGAAGGTAAAGAACTTAAGGTTCTGGACATGCCTGCAAGTGCCTGCCAAACCTCCTGGACAAGTAAGAGGGAAGGAGTCCCCAGACCCAGCTGGAAGACCACAGGCCCCCTAAGATGGCCCAAAGCTTGTGTCCAATCATGCTTGTTTTCTTCATCCAGCTCTTTCCCAAAGTATTGGTTAAGTTCAAAGTCTTTTTCTTTTTTTTTTTTTTTAAACACTGTGCAGCCATGTTCTTCATGCATACAAAGCTCATGGCTTGTTTTCTGAGAAACCAGTTCCGGAGCAAGACCAGACCAGGT
Organism: Mustela nigripes; assembly: GCF_022355385.1. Lineage (NCBI taxonomy): Eukaryota > Metazoa > Chordata > Mammalia > Carnivora > Mustelidae > Mustela > Mustela nigripes. Next base: position 133,908,403 of record NC_081561.1, on the reverse strand, counting down.
GCAGCACATCTGCACATCTGCCCCACCCCTCCCCATGGAACAGTGCAGACCCTTCCAACAGTCCCGGGGAGCAGCGACAGCAAAGCTCGAAAACCCTTTTCACCTTGAAGTTCTGGTTTGACATTGGGTGCTCTTGGAGGAAGGAAAAGATTAGAAATGTTTGGTGTTGAGAACACTTGGTGTTGGACAACAAATACCCAAGTCTGGACAGAAGAGAGTTAAAGGTAAACATCAAGTCTGGACAGAAGAGAGTTAAAGGTAAACATCAAGTGGTCCCTAGAAATACAGTGGGACTCTGAGCATCCTGGCACTCAACAAAGGGAGGAGAGACAGTGGGTGACAATAAGGGGAGGAGAGACAGTGGGTGACACTGCTCTGAGCAGATTTCTTGAAGCGTGAACTGAGGACTTCCTGGGGATGTGGTGACTACAGATTCTTGATCCGTGTCCAGGAATCTGAGAACAAGGTCAGAAGCTACATCTATAAAGACTCCAGGATCTTCTAAATCTAAAACGCATACTTGAAAGAAATTGATTTTGAAACGTGTTTCAATACACTCTGACCATTCTTGTTATGCCTTTTCTACACCACCATGTGGTTGCTTAATGGGCCTTTTCCCAGAGATCCCTGAAGACACATTTTGATTAATGATGGAAAGAATCAATCAGTCAATCAATCCATCCATCACAGAGGGGCAAAGAAAAGCGAGGAAGGGAGAATCAATCATGTGAACATCCAGCTGTCTACAGTGAACTGCCCCTCCCCCTCAGATAACACAGCTGACTGGGCTCATGGGATTCAGAGTATTTCCCCCTGGTATTGTCCTGGTGGGTTGCAGGCCTCATCTCCCCATGGCCTCACCTTCTGCTCATCCTATTTGCTGCAGGGCGCCATCAAATATCTTTTTCTCTCCATGCCACGATGCAGAAAAGATGGAAAAGTGCTGAAATTATTTCACCACACACTGTTAACCTTCCAAGATTCTGCACCTAATTCTAAGGGGTGCAGGACTCCCCACGGAAGAGGAAGTCTCCCACAACGGCTGTGTGTTCTGCGATTGAACTCAAGTCTGACGCTATCTACCCAGAGATAGCATCCAATCCCACAGGTTAAGGACTCGGTCCACAACACTTCTCCCCCAGCACCCCAACTTCAAATGCCAAGTGCAAGCCCAGATAGTCACCCATGTTTCTAACTGCCCAACTATGGATTGGAGCTTCCAATGACCCCCCTCCTTGGATTCTACTGAATTTTCTAGTGTGGCCCACAAAACTCAGAGAAACATTTTACTTAGTAGAAGAATAGTTTGTTATAAAAGAATGTAACTCAGGCTGGAAGAGAGGCATAGGGCAAGGTAAGGGATCAAGGGCAGACTGAAATGCCAATTGAATATTACCCCCACCTTAAAAGACCACCAGAGACGTGAGTCAAAGCCAATCAGCAAGGGTCGTTTATTGCAGGTTCGAACCTGGACCTCTGCGGCGCTCGTTGCCGATAACACCGAGAGGTCCAGAGCTGGGTTGGTGCAGGGTTTTTATAGACAGGTACAAACAAGTGTCGGGTAGGGCTGAGCATCCCTGTTAATGAGATTTAGGTTTAGAAGAAATTTAACTTTATTTACTTTTCCTTCTACCTCCGCCTCCTTCCGTTTCTCATGGAGGGGAGGGTGACATTAGGGCTATTGATAAGGTAACTTCTTTGTTGTGAATCTCAAGGATATTTGCAAACCAGGGGAGACTCCTACCTTGCAGGACTGTGATCTCTGCAAGTTAACTATTTATCGTTTTATGGCAGTCAGGGGTGCCTGAGGAACGCCACACCTATGGAGGGGAGCGGGTGAAGGGGGGGGGGTGCAAGGCGCCAGCTTTTGCTTTGTCCTCAGCCGGCCTCCTGCTCCTTCACAGACCTTCCACGCCCTCTCTGGGGCACCACTCTCCTGGCGCCTTTCTGTGTTCACCAGTCTGGAAGCTCTTCCAACCCCATTCTTTGGGTTTCTATAGAAGCTTGGTTACATACCGATGATCGATTAAATTATTGGCCACTGATGATTGACTCAACCTTGAGCCCCTCTCCCATGTCCGAGGTTAGGAGGTGAGATTGGAAGTTCTGAACTTCTGATCCCACATCTGGTTCCTCTGGTCACCAGCCCCCATCCTTGTGGCTACCTGGGGGAGGGGTGAGGAATGTTTTCCAAAAGAGACGTCATCTATAAAACAAGCGATGCCTTTATTGCTGTCATCACTTAGGGACTTTCAAGGGTCTTAGGAGCTCTGTGCCAGAAACAGGGATGAAGACCAAATATATAATTTTTATTATAAGCCACAGCACCACATCCTCTTTCACAGGTTGATTTTGGGTGGAAAGTGCTTTCCGTTCGCTTGTTACTGAGTGGGGCAGGGAAGCAATGATGTCTTATCCGTGTGTTCTTTGTCAAAGTCCAACCATCAACACAAGACTGGTTTATCACCAGAACAGATGGAAGGTTGTCTGTCTGCCCATAGCTTCTCTTCAGAAGAGGCTGAAGCTCACACACGAATTCGACCTGAAAACCTCGCATCTTACGCCTCCCTCTTCTCCCCCTGCTTTCCTTCTGAGTTCACTTCTCCTGCCACGTTTGCTGGAGGCTTGTGAGGTGTCGGCAATAAAAAGGAAAAGCGTGGGGTAGGGGTCGGGGGAGTATCTGAGTGGAGAGGAGAACAGGAAGTGCAGAGATGCTGCTCACCAGCCCTGCCCAGCCCAGCTGGTGCCCGTCTGCCTGGCAGTCTCAGCGGAAGGTCCGAGAAGCCAATGCATTTCAGACCTTTTATGTCTCTGCAAACTGTACGGCTCAAGGAGAAAAAATGAATATGGCTTTACCTCTGAGAGAATCCATTTAGGACCGATTTGCCCTTTCAAGTCCTGCAAGTGTGACGCCAGAAGATGTGGGAGGCTCTATTTAACCTCCACCCCAAACCCAAACCTCAGCCGTGGTCAGGGTGAGGAATCAGCCAGCACTGGCCTTCCCTCTCACCCACAACGGGGTCAAGCAAGGCCAGACCGGCTGGGAGCCCTCTGAAGGGTATTTATTGGTAGCAAAGCCGCAGACACTGCTTTTTCCAGAGCAAGGCTGCAGCAGGCTAGCGGACTTGCCCTGGCCTGCTGTTTTCCCCTGGGGGAAGAGAAAGGAAACCATATGCTAACTTTGTGTGAGCTTCTGTAACGAGTCTGAACGGATGTTAAGGGAGTCATGGAGATGCTCCCCGTTTAGCACGACCTTTGTCCACACGCTCTGGGGAGAACGAAAAGCCCTTATTCATTCAAGGCTCTTCCTCCCACTGGCCAGACACAAGTCAGCCGCTTGACGATTCTACCAAGAGTCTTCTTTGTTGACTGGAGAAGACTGTGAGCCTTTCTTTATACCTTCCGGAGAGTGATGGCCAAATGCTATCTATCAGCATGGGCAAAAGCCTAAACATACAGGCTGTAACTATACCAGTTTTTTTGTTTGTTTGTTTGTTTGTTTTTAGTTAGCTGTAAAAAATGAATTTGCTCGGGGTGATGACTGCTACAACGGTAAGGGGTGACGTATGCCTCGAATGTGGATCTAGAAAGATCCGCATTCACACAACCACCTCACTCCGCTATATGTACCTGGGTCTTATTGGGTTGTTTTTAAAATCCCAGACTCTGAGGGAAAAAATGCCCAAATGTTACTGTGTGGGACAATTAAAATTAGTTTTCTCTTACTTCCTGTTAGACACATTTTCCAGTGTTCTGCAAAAAGCCATCTAATACCTTTGTCATCAGAAAGAAGGAGACGTGTTCTTGGCACTGGGACGGCTCTATGTGGTGCCATGCAAATGGGCTCCCTTTGTGGCAGGTGCTCTGTTCCGTGGCATGGAGGCGTCACCTCCGTGAATCCTGCAGGTGGAATCCATCGTCAAGAAGTCTGCCACCACGTGGGCAGACCTGCCCTCCCTCAAGAATATGGCTAGACCCAGAACCAATCCAGCCCTGGAGTTAGGTAGGGAAGCAGAGGTTCATGAGGTGTGACTCAGCCACACTTCCAAATCCCATTGTAAGCAGGCTTCCAGAAACCATCTTGAAAGTTCAAGAACCTCTTTCTCCAAAGAAGACATCCCAATGGCCAGCAGACACGTGAAAAAAAATGCTCCCCATCACTCGGCATCAGGGAAATACAAATCAAAACCACAGTGAGATACCACCTCACATCGGTCAGAAGAGCTAAAATGAACAAGCTGGGAAACAACAGATGTTGAGAAAGGGGAGCCCCTGGCACTGTTGGTGGGAATGCAAGCTGGTGCAGCCACTCTAAAAAACAGTATGGGGGGGTCGTCAAAAAGTTGAAAATAGAGCTATCCTAAAACTCAGCTATTGTACTACTGAGGATTTACCCCCCAAATACAAATGTAGTGATCTGAATGGGCACGTGCACCCCAATGTTTATAGCAGCAATATCCACAATATCCAAACCATGAAAGAACCTAGATGTCCATAAAGAGATGATTGGATAAAGAAGATGTGGTATGCACACACACACACACACACACACACACACTGGAAAATTACTCAGCTGTCAAAAAGAATGGCATCTTGCCATTTGTGATGACGTGGATGGAACTAGACAGTATTATGCTAAGCGAAATACAACATTCAGAGAAAGACAAATACCCTGTGATTTCACTCATATGTGGAATTTAAGAAACAGAACAGATTAATATAGGGGAAGAATGGAAAAATAACATAAGATAACCATAAGAGACTCTTAATTATAGGAAACAAATTGAGGTTTACTGGAGGGATTGGAATTTACTACTCAAATGCACTCATGCAGCCTTGAAGAAGCACCTGAGTTAAGTTGGGGGGGGGGGGGGGTGGGGAGAAGCAGGACTCATAGGCATTGTTTAGTTTTGCAGCTAACAGGTTGGATAGTAGCTTTTTTTTTTTATTTTTAATTTTTTATAAACATATATTTTTATCCCCAGGGGTACAGGTCTGTGAATCACCAGGTTTACACACTTCACAGCACTCACCAAAGCACATACCCTCCCAATGTCCATAATCCCACCCCCCTCTCCCAACCTCCCTCCCCCCAGCAACCCTCAGTTTGTATCCTAGGATCAAAGCTGGGCCAGTGTGTTTCTGGAACCAGTATTTGGAATACCTACTTCCTGATCCTTGGAGTATGTCTAAGGGATAGGACCTGGAGCCTTGTATTTGTTACAGTGGCTTTGCCGATCCCCTAGATTCCTCAAATTCCCTTAGTGGCTCTGTCCTGCACTCCTGTTTTCCTGAGAGTCATTTCTGGGGGCCCAGCCTATAATCCCACTCCTTTCGCCCTTCTGACAATTTTGTAAGCAGCTAATTCTCTGTATTGAATCCTTTTCTACTTAAAATAGCTATTGTGGACCCTGTTACCTGTAACGGAACCCCAGCTCTCAGTAGTGGTATGCTGAATGCCCATAATATGCCAGGATCTGTGCCACCCAGAGACTATAGATATGAATTAATCTGTATTGAGCACCTCTTCCGTGTCACACATCATTCTGATATCCCTTTCCTTCAAGACCTTATTGGTGATAACTACATTTGGATATGTGTAAAAATAATGACAGATGGTTCATTATTATGTAACCAGTTGGTGTTATAATAGGAGATCTAAATACAGTTAAGGAGGAGCAGAAAAGACAGAGAAAGAGTTGGTTTCAGAAGTGGGGTTGCACACCCCCATCCTTGTAGGACTACTACCAGCTGCTGCTGGACCTGCTACATTCTCTGCTTGTGCACCTGCTGGGGTTTGCCCCCTTCCACTCCAGCCAGCTTGGTCTTCTCAGGATTTCCCACTTCTCTGTCTTTGCTCATTTTAATCCCCAACACTTTAAGTGTGCCTCCCTGCCCACCAAGATTGGCTTTCTCATTCAGCTCTACTTTCTCTGTGTTCCTGTATTACTAGGGGGCCACACTCACAGTTTTGGGCTCAGTCTCTGTCGTGTGGGGCCTGGATAGTTTGTCACTGTCACCATTCTGCTTATTCAGCTCCCCCGGCACTTGGAAACAAGGGACTATTCATTAAGCATGTGACAGTCGCTGCACAAGTGGGTAGACACACTTGATTTGCGAGTAGCCACCATATCATGATTCACCTGCTTATGCACAGGCCCTCACCCTTGCTGTCCTGAAATGAGATCAACCACAACTGGAGTTCAAGGAAGATGGGGGGACCAGTTTAAAATTGAAGAGAGGACAAGAAAGGCAGGAAGAAAGGGAGTCATGCACAAGAAAGGAGATGAAAAAGGGAAAGGTAAAAAATACTTTGAACCTGGCTGGCTCAGTCTGAAGAACATGTGATTCTTGATCTCAGGGTTGTGAATTTGAACCCCGCAATGGGTGTCGAGCTTACTTTAAAAAATAAATAAGTACACTTAAAAATTAAAAAAAAAATTGTTTGCTCTTAGTCTAGACAATACTTTTCTGTCTTCATTTGGTGGCATTTCCATCCTAGATGGTACCAGTCTGACTTTCTAAGGGCCCAGTCAGAATATATGAGTCATGCTGGATCCTGATGATGCCCACAGGAGTGTAAAAACAGAGTCCAAGTTCCCAAGAAGCCCCTCCCCACAAATTAACCCCCCCCCCCCCCAGCCTGCTATTTGTAACCCTCATCAGCTAAGGTTATGCAAGCCACTGGCATTTTCTAAGCACGAGTTATTCTATTATCCCAGGACCAAGAACAAAACCCTATCCATCCTTTTCTGCCCACCATACCGCTAGGAAAATCAATCTGTCTCTCTTCCACCAGTAAGCTCAGAAAAATAGAATACTTCCCCTGGGAGCAAACTGGGGTTTGGAAGGTCTTACAATATTTATGTCATCTACTCATCCTCCACATAGTCCCACACACAGTAGTCCATGTGACCAGCGAAATGTCTTGTCAGCAGCTGACCTGCATATGGCATGAGCATGGGTAAATACCGGCCGACACCTGGAGATACATGGGTCTTCAATGGGTCCAAGGTTTTTTAACCAGGAACTCATAGGCCCTTGCTTTTAACCCAGAGAGATTGCTTGTGCTGTTTTATGATTCTTCCCCAGGGACTCTTTCTAGACATCACTTACTCATCTAGACACTCCCAAGAGTGAGATGTGGATATGTGGTATGACAGTGTGTATTCAGGGTTATCCAAAGACACAGAACCCACAGGCAATGAAAGGTGTGTGTGTGTGTGTGTGTGAAGGCATTTATTATAAGAAATTGGCTCACATGATTAAGATTGTGGACAAGTCTTAAGATCCGTAGAGTGGGTCAACAAGCTAGAGACCACTGAGAGCTGATAGTTTCATTCCAGTCCAAGTCTGAAAGCCCAAGAACAGGACAGCCTATGGTGTAATTCCTGCCCAAAGACCAGCAGGCTAGAGATCCAGGTAGAGCTATAGTTCTAGTTCTCATCCAAAGGCAGAAAAAAACCCAAAGTCTCTGTTCAGGGGAGTCAGGTGGGAGAAATTTTTTCTTACTTGGGGAGAGTCAGCCTTTTTTTATCCTGTTCTGGCCTTTAATTGAGTGGGTGAGGCCCACCCACCCTAGGGAGGGCAATCTGCTTTACTTAGTCTACCAGTTTAAATGTTAGCCCCCTTTAAAAACACCTTTGCAGAAACTCCCAGAATGATGTTTGACCTAATGTCTGAGCACCCCTTGGCCCACATATTGACACATAAATTAACCATCACAGGGTGCCCTGAGGACAGACAGCTAGAAACCCAATCACAGGCTTCCATGATTCCCCCCAAGACCCCACTCAGGGTCTTTTCTCTCTGTTCCATAGTCCTCATCACAGCCCTTGTCAGAGCATAAAGCTGTTGGTTTGTGTGTCTCTCCCACTAGACTACAAGCTCCTCAGCGTTTCCACAGTGCTGCTAAGACCTTGCTATGAAGTCACACCAACTAGGTCAACGTCTTGGCTTTCCTACATTTCTTTCTTTTTTATTTTTTCTGAAGATTTTATTTATTTAATTGACAGAAAAAGAGAAAGAGCACAAGCAGGGGGAGCAACAGACAGAGGGAGAGGGAGACACAGACGCCCCGCTGAGCAAGGAGCCTGATGCGGGATCTGATCCCAGGACCCTGGGAACATGATCTGTTGGCTCTCCTACTTTTAGCTGGATATGTGGGCAAGTTTTCTAACAACACTGAGGTTCAGTTTTATTTGTGAAAAGGCAGCCTCACAGGAATGCCGTGAGGATTAAATGACATAGTAAATGGGAAGTGCTTAGTGCTGTCTGGTACACAGTAGGTCCTCAGAAAAGAGTGGCCATTACGGTCACTCACTGGGGAGCTCCCAGCATGTGACCAGCCCCATCCAGTCAGATCTTCTGTTCACAGAAAGACTGACTTCAATCAGGGAACTCGTTTTTGGCCAATCACTTTTGAAAGGAGCAGAGCTCCAGACAGTCCATTATCAAGCATTTGATTTCCACTTGAAGGAGAAACAATATTCAGGGGAATGAATCAACATGGGACAATTTCACCTTTTTCCATCAGTAAGAATGTGTCTTTCTCATGAAAGAGACTTTAGTTCCTTGTTAGTCTGAACCCAGTGGTGGGTTCAGGTCGCCTACCACAACCTTCCACCTTCAGCTGCCGAGTGAGTCTAGGAGGGGGATCTCCCTTCAGACCCTGCCTCTCTCTACTCTGTATCTCAGTTACTGCACCTGTAAAGTGGGGCCAATCACCTTGTCTATGCTTCAGGGTGATCTCTTGTCATAGGATACCTGTGTCAGGGAATAATGGTAAAAGGGGTGGGAGAGTACACAGTGTTACACACACACACACACACACACACACACACACACACACAGCAGTAACACTACATGGGAGGAATTCAGCCTGAAGGCCTTGAATAACCAAAACTAATTCTTACATGGGAATAAATGTAAAGTGGGAGAAATAACTTCTCACAGCATGTAAATCAACAACCGAAGTTGTAATGCTTTAGAAAATTATCTAGCATCATCTCTAATTATTTCAGCGAGCTCCCTTTCTTCTGAAGCTAATAGCATCGTGTACCACGGTGCCTGGCCTTCATCATAGCTTTTTGTTTCTAGTTTTCATTCCAACCCATCCTTCAGCACTAGCACCACCAATTTAATGAGCTAAAGATATAAAGATAAGCAATTTAAAAGATGCTAAAACATAACCACAGTGAATTTCAAAATAACAGCACAGTGGCCCCCAGCTTCACTCTGGCTGGAGCCCCTGGGCATATTCCACTGTGTACTTTAGAATTAGCTCTTTATTTATCAGCTAGAGAGCACTGCCTCAGGGACAGAACATAAACACAGCTTATCATTCAATAAGCCCAGTATGAAAGCTGGGTATTATGTTTTGAACCATGTCCCTCTTAAAAGATACTGAAATCCTAAGCCCCATCCTTGTGAATACGACCTTATTTTGAAATAGCAGATTTGCAGATGATGAAGGTGTAAGATAAAGTCATTAGGGTGGGCCTTAGTCCCGAATGACTGGTTTTCTTATGAGAAGGGGAAGTTTGGACACAGAGATAGACACACCTAGAAAGAGGATAAGGACGATGTGAAGACACAGGTAGAAGATGGCTACCTACAAACCAAGGAATGCCTGAGAATATTTTATCAATTATTTAAATATCAGACAGCGTATGATCTGCACAATAAGCAGTAGTAACCTAATGATCTAGAAAATGTTTGAGGAAGAAGGATGTGTGGATCTCTGGACTTCCTACAGACAAAGAGTGTGGGGCTCAGAGCGAAAGAATTAAGTGTTGATATGTACATAATAATAGAATTGATAACTAATATTTATTGGGTAGTGCCATGTGGGAGGCACTGAGTAAGCCCTTCACATGCATTAATTCATTTAATGTGCACAAGAGCCCTATGTAATAGATACAGTGATCACCCCCATCTTTTGAATGAGGGGAATGGTCGCAGAGAGGTTTAGTTACTTGCCTAAGGTGGCATAGGTAGCAAGTGGGAATGCCATGCGTTAGTCCCTCGCAGTCAGGCTCCAGAGCACACCTCTTATGGCCAGAAAGACCTGAAGCCATTGGTTTTACAAGTTGTGGTTAATTCCATGATTTGCCTCTCTGAGATAATGGGTGGGTGACCCAAGGCAGGTGGATACATATTTACGGATGGCCTATGGTGACCAGGTACTATTCTGGGTGTCCAGGATCCCAAGCTGAACTTGATGTAGACCCTTCCTACAGGCAACACATCATCTATCAGTTTCATTTTCATCCCACTGTATTGTCTTAGTTCTGTCCCCCACAAAACTGAGACCTACTAGAAAGATTTCTATAATACCGTTGTGATGGTTAGTTTTATGTATCAACTTGACTAGACCATGTACCCAGGTATTTAATCAAATGCTACTCTAGGAATCCCTGAGAAGGTATTTTGTAGATGTGGTTCATGTCTATCATCTTGATGGTAGATAAAGATTAACCTTGACAGTGGGGGTGCACGTCATCCCATCAGATCCATTAGATCCATCCATTCAAGATCCTTAGAGCAAAAACTGAAGTTTCTCAGAGAACAGGAGCTCTGCCTGAAGACTACAGGGCTGACTGGTACTTGCTCCTGTCAGTGTATTGCAGAGAGCTCAACAGTCATCACTGGAGTCTTCCCGAAGCCTCCACTCCTCCCCCTTGTCTTCTCACATCCTTCACAAAGCCAGATGACATGGCGCCTGCAGGGCCACAGGACCACTTAGCTATCCCAGGTCTTCCAGGTTTATCCAGGCCAACAGACTGTTTCTGAGAACAAAACGTTTTCCTTGCAGATCCAACAGAGCCAACACTCCTCTTATACTGTAATTATAATTTAAAAAGTGTCCAGTGTGGGGCACCTGGGTGGCTCAGTCGGTTAGGCTAACTCTTGATCTCCACTCAGGTCATGATCTCAGGGTCATGAGATCGAGCCCTGGGTCAGCCTCCCTGCTGGGTGTGGAGCCTGCTTAAGATTCTCTCTCTCCATCTTCCTCTGGCCTTCCCCACATGCTCACGTACACATGAGCTCACTTGGTCTCTCTCTAAGAAAAGTGTCCTGTGTGACTGGCATGGGTTTGTTGGACACCTCACTGCCCACAGGCTGGGATTTCCTCATTTTCTAGAAGCTCCTTACCATACATATTCATCATAAATATTGATCCCATACTTACCCCCTGAAGACTTGTCATACTTTTATATTTTCAAGACTGTTCAGTGTTAATATTTGCTTTGTCTTCCAGGATTACCTCCATTCCCCATATATGCTTCCCTCTACGTAGTCATAAAAATCAAAAGCCTGAATCAGTATGCGCCATCAAGTATGCCAAATAGTTCAAGCATATTTATGGCTCCACGTCCAGTGGGCACTATCTACCCCATTGTCTCCATGACAGCATCTGCTCTGGAGCTCCGCCCCTAGAGGCAGCAGACTGTTTCCACACTGCACCCCTGGCCAGGCCATCACTTGGGTTTCTGGAAGTAGGATAAGCCTCATTCTAGAATTCTTCAAATATAATTGGTAAACATCTGAGTTTAAGCAAGAAGGTCCATTGTATAAAGAAATGATTGATGTGTGTGCAAACAGCATGTTGGAAGGAAGGAAGAGAGGTAGGAAGGAAGGAAATCAGTCATCATGGACCACCAAGCAGAAAACAGAGATGCCAGATTTTGTGCCTCTTCAAAATCACTGTGAGCATTTGATGATACCTGGTAAGTTTAGAGGTTCGGATAGCCTCATTCCCAGCAGATGCCAGACCAGGGCCCGGCACTCTGCCAACAAGATGGCCAAATCCAGCTGGAGTAATATGTATGACCCTTAAGTTGAAAATGGTTTTTACATTTTTATAGGGTTGTTAAGAGAAGGGTGGTGGGGAGAGATGAAATGGTAGGACTTATCAAAAGCTGTGTGGCCTGCAAAGCTTAAAAATACACAGGATCTAGCCCTTTCCAGAGAAAGTTTGCTGCTCAATCTCAGGACCCTGAGATCATGACCTGAGCCAAAATCAGGAGTCTGACGCTTAACTGACTGAGCCACCCAGGTGCCCTGTAGCATTGCTTTTAATCACTAGAAGTCAGAGCTGGTCTCACTCATGAACAAATAGATACCTCCCTTAGAATAAATGAAGTGGCCATGAGTATTCAAAAAAGAAATTCTCACATGTAAAAAGCATATTGCAGATTAAGAAATGGAATATGATAGGTGCGCCTGGGTGGCTCAGTGGGTTAAAGCCTCTGTTTTCAGCTCAGGTCATGATCTCGGGGTCCTGGGATCAAGCCCTGCATCAGGCTCTCTGCTCAGCGGGGAGCCTGCTTCCTCCTCTCTCTCTGCCTCTCAGCCTACTTGTGATCTCTGTCAAATAAATAAATAAATCTTAAAAAAAAAAAAAAAGAAACAACACATTCTTTAAAAAAAGAAATGGAATATGATATTCTTTATATGAAATTTGAAGTGGAACATCATTTATGGAACTTACATAAGTAGTAAAAATATAAAGAAATACATGGGAAGGGTAAAGATCAAATCCAGGTTAACAGCTGCCCCTACAGAGGGAAAGGGGTAGAGGCTTCAATTTTATCTAGAATCACAAGTAGATGGACAGATCATAGATTGCTATAAACAGAGGTTGGTATTCCAATATCATTGCCTGGATTTTTCTGGACACCAGAAATTGTTTATAATAGTGATCTTTAAAAATATTACTGCTGATCTTCCTAATGGATATTCCAGGAAGCCAAAGTCTTTTAGGGTTACAGTGTGGGTCACATGAAAGAAACCCTGCATTTCCTGGTTCCCTTTTCAAGGATAAATTTATTGAGTGAGGGAGATTTTTAAAAATCAACTAGGTTTTTCTGATTTTAGTAAGAAAAGTCAGCAGGGTCCATGCCTGATTAAGGAGGTTTTTCTACCTCTTCTCCCAGAAATCCTTTTATCCCCTCGGAGTTTCTGGCTGAAAAAAGGGAATATCGCATCTTTCTGGAAACAGCAGGAAATGCTGGCCAACATCTTCATCAAAAGACTGTGGACAGGTGGAGGCCAATGCAGGGGAAAGCAGGAGTGAGGGCCACTGGGGTGGTGATGAGCAGGAGGTGGGGAGTTAAGAGAGAGCAGGCTCTGCCCTTCAGTGGCTCACAGCCAGACCCACTGGAAGAGAACAGAATGCAAGCTGAGACAGCAAGAAGAAATCCTCCAGATGACGCTTCCAGATAGGAGCTGCCAGGGAGAGGCCAGACCTGTGAATAAAACCTCGAGGCCAGCGGGAGGTCTCTGCTAATTAGAGTATATAATTTAAGAGGTGAACGCAGCACAAAGCCCTCGAGGGACTGACTGCAGGTTTAATTAAAGATGATCTTCCACAACCTTGTCCTTTGTTTAAGATCACTGGCCCGGAGAAATGCTGGGGAAAACAGGTATGCCTCGTTAAATGAATCTCCTCCTTTTTTGAACCTCGGATCCGAAGGCCATTTCCCGCTCATAATTTGGCCCACTGGGTTGGCTGTTGGATTTAGGATTTTTGCTCAAGGACCACCTCCCTATGCCTGCCAAATAGGACCCACCAGGAGGGAAAAGTAATACACGTACATTTCAATATTAAAAAGTAGAAAGTCTAACCCACAGACAACAACAATCAAAACACAAGTTTTTTCAGGACCTCGAAGTGTCTGACTACAGAACTCCAGAGCTTGAGAATTCTGGGGTACGGATGCTTGTCCCCCACAGGCAAGTGCTCCAGACTTACTTCTAAAGACACCTCCTGCATGTACCCCAGTGCCTTACGATGCCCCTGAACTTCCTATGGATTCCTCTCTTGTGGGTTAGCAGAAGCAGATGAATCACGGGAACTGACCAAGAGGGAAAAAAAGGGAGGAGGAAGAATGAAGAGTCTTTAGGGAAGTGGTTGTTTTTTTTTTTTTAACTGAAAATGAGCAAGAAAAGTATTCTGAGTACTTACATGTTGTCTTTTCCTAATTATAGAATCGTAACAGGTGCTTTTTATAGAACAGGCTTATAGACCTGTAAAATCTAATCTTGGATTTAGATTGGAGTCTGCTTTAGACTCTCTCTCCCATTCCCTCTGCTCCTCCCCACCGCTCTCTCTCTCTCTCAAAGGAATAAATAAGTGAATGATTAAGTGAATAAATAAATAAATCTTTTTTTTTTAAAGAAAGTAAATACTCAGACACGACAGAAATGTAATCAATAGTAAGTGGTCTCCCCAACACCTGACCCTATATTGTTATCAGGATAACAATTGATGACGAAGTATTCTTCTACTTTTTAAAAATGTATATGATCATATGTATATATTGTTTTTAAGAAGTGGGATTACAGGGACGCCTGGGTGGCTCAGTTGGTTAAGTAGCTGTCTTCGGCTCAGGTCATGATCCCAGCATCCTGGGATCGAGTCCCACTCGATCCTTGCTTGGAGGGGAGCCTGCTTCTGCCTCTGCTTCTGCTGCCACTCGGCCTGCCTGTGCTCGCTTTCTCTCTCTCTCTCTCTCTGGCAAATAAATAAATAAATAAAATCTTTAAAAATAAAAGTGGGATTACATTAAATTCTCCTGTGTAATTTCCTTTTCTCTCCTGGCGACCAACACCACGTTGGTGTATCTTTCTTAGAAAACCCATATAATGTTTGTAGATAGGCATGAGTTGGTTTCCATTTTTCTCTATTACAAAAACACTAAAAAGAAACTTTACACATATATTTGTATAAGTATTAGGTACATATTAAAAAGTGTAACTATTGAATAAAAATATTAACATTTTATATTTTAATAAATATTTCGAAGTTGCCCTCCTAAAGTATGGTATCAGTTTATATGCCTCCTCTGCTCAGTCTATTGGCAAAGACTTTGCCCTCCTTTTAGCTTGACTTCTTGCAAATGGAACATGAAGCTGCTCACATCACAGGGTTGCTGTAGGAGATAACTGAAAGTCAAATGACATTCAAACTGCCATTGGTCAGGTCCCCATTTCCCACTTTAACTAGGCCTCACAGCCTCATAACCTAACCCTCCTCCAAAATAAGGAATTGGATGAAAGTAAATATGCTTATAGTTTAAGGCTTCTACCTGGTATATGGGCGGGTTAACTTGAAGGAGAATGGGTGTCTGGTTGTAGGATCTCCGGCACGGACGTGGTGGGGGTGTTACAGAATTAGAGCGGAAGGATTGCTGGGCTTCTGGAAGCTCACCGACTGGTGCCGCTGACTCCACCAATTCTACTAACCTAAGCTTGTTCCTTAGAAGATTTTTCCTTTTGAAATCCAGGGCACATAGCTTAGCCTCATAGCCACCATTTAGGAGGAGAACAGAGGGAACCGGCATTACTTTAAAAACCTGATGGGCAGTATAGTGGGCAAGCTCCATTCATCTTCTTGAGGAGCCAATGTGCTCTGACAACTACAGGTAATTTAAAAGCTTTTATGGAGCCTTGGGTGGGACCCAGTGAAACTTCCAATCCCAGGCAATTCAATACAAGCATCTGAAAATTTAGTCATAAAACATCCTTTCCTAAACCATAGCAGACATTAACGTTGACTTTCCCAATGACCAATGAATAACCCTCAAGGACTTTTCACTAAAACTGACAACACAGAAATTATAAGCCCCTCAGTAATGAAATTAGTATCTGAGGGAGACACTGAATTGATTATTGGTTAGGATTTTAAAGCCCCTTCCTTTCTGCTTGTTTGTGTCTGGATAGTCATCACCGAATGAACATTAAGTTTGATATTATTGACAACAAAATGGGAATTCCAGTTCTTTCACAGTTTCTGCCTCCAGGGTCTGGATCTCATTAGAAATATGACTTTGTGTGTCCCACAGTAGGGGTGGATGGGTCATTCTGAATCTCAGAGAGTGGGAGGGGGAGCGAATACTCAGGCAGGGGCCATTTCTGCTGCTAATATGACATGTGCCTCATGGCATGAAGTATCTTTAGTATTTCCGCCATACAAAGACCATAAATCATGGTCCTGTGCTTTGGATTAAATGAGACTCATGATAAGACACAAGCAAAACAAACAGCTAAGAGCTTCCTTCCTCCTAGAAGGTATAAAATATTTTATGGGATTTAAATTCCCAGCCCCAATTAAACACCAGCCCCAATAAAACACAATAGTTTTCTTTCTTTGCACACCTATGAAACAACAAAAGAATGTTTCAAAAAGAAGTGGCTTGTTCTTACCTTCTTTTCCTCTTTTTCTCCCCCCAGGGACAAGACGACCAAGTATGGACTTTTCTCCCACCCGTTGCTCTGCCCCGTATACCAGTATTCACATGCCCATCTCAACGTGTTTGTTTGAGAAGCTAAACAAGATGGCAGCAGGGAGTGGAGGCGGGGGTTAGGCTGAGGAAAGATCTTTCTGGCACCCACCGCAGGCTTGTTAGCCAACGGGGCTGGCGGTTGAAGCAGACTGTGGAGCTGGGCATGTTGGAGGTGAAGCTGTTCTGGAAGCTTATGATCATGGGAACCCCTGCACAGAGCCCAGTGCTGACGGCAGAAGAGGAAAGACACCTGGAATCTGCCTCCAGAACAAGCCTGTTGTTCTCTGCCAGGCAGGCTGTTACTTGCTCCTGGGGCAGTGTGTCTGGGAGAGAGTCCATCATCCATGGAAGGAATTCAGCGAAGTGGAACATCTGAGCATGAGGTGGGAGGGAAGGAGTTTGGGGAGTGCATTCGGGGAGGTCTGAGGCCGAGGAGGAGAGGCTGGCCTTGCCACCAGCTCTTTGGGGGGCTCCTGGCAACCCTGGCTTCCTGCACAGCTGTGGCCTCCAAAGTTCCACGCCCTGGTTCTTCTCCAATTTTTTGGTATGGACATTTTGAAAACCCAGTGATGGCACAGACCCTCTCCTCCCCAAATTGTCCGTGCCTCTCTGCCACTTTTTGTATCCTTCTTCTTTCTGACACATGATCTTTCTCTGCTGCTCTGTGTATGGTTCCGTCTCAGTCTGTTCTCTCTCTCTTTCCTGCAAAGTCTCAGAGTTTTGAGAACTCCCCAAAGCCTCCATGAGCTGTAGCTTTAGGAAAATTTAGCTTAAAGTTATTGGCAGGGAGTTCTCAGTACACCTATTCAAACAGAAAATAAGATTCAGAAGGAAAAAAAAAAAACAATTTCTCACTCATCACTAATTTCAGGAAGAGGGAGGTCTCTAGGGCTTTGAGGTATTCTGTTTAAAGTGAGGCAAACCTACACTACCGATTGTCCATTTTGGTCCCCACCCCCACAGCCCGAACACTGATCCCCTCTGGGATTATAACTGAAAAGAGTAAGGCTCTGTGCGAAGGGCTATAAAAATATTTCTTAAAGATAAATTATCTTATTTATCTCCTTATCCATGAGCGATCAGAAAGGGGGTTTTGTCAGTGATGTCCCCTTTTAGGAATATAATCAGCCACAAAGGAGCATTTTCCTGCTACTAACAATAGAAAAACCAAATAGTAAATCTCTTGGGCTCAAGCCACTTGTGACCCAGAAGGGCGTGTTGGGTTACACTTTCTATGAATCATCCTGCGAACTGACAGGAACCAATCTGGTAGCAGCAGATATGCCATGAACTCTTTTTCTATTTTTGGCTTCAGAAACTGGGCGTACTGGGATACACAAAGATATGACGGTCACATACCTGCTGTTGGATTTCAGTTTGGGCACTTCAAAACCACAAGCGATAATGTGCTACTCATATTATTCAGCCCCTGCCTGCTCTTTGCTTTAGAGGGAGAAATGTATTTCTGTCTTCCAATACTGACATTAATTCAAGCATGCAGAAACACAAGAGACCTGTGTAGAATTGTCTCCCAACAACAATCACACAGAATTAAAAATATGTATGTAGATGAGATCAAGTGTATATAGCCATGATGGTAAAAGTGTACTTTTCTTTACCCTCATGTGCTTGCTAGGACTATCTACCTCTAGAATCTACCAGAACAAGGTCAGTCTTGAGAAGGCCATCCAACAGAGTCACTCCTGAAGATGAAGGAAAACTGTACTTGAGATTAATCTAGACTTCTTTCTCCAATGGATCCAAGGAAAGCCCTAGAAAACCTGATTTCCAGGATTGGATTTGTAGTTGTTTTAACGTCAGTGTTCTAGTGAAATGCCTGTCCACCATGTTGTAGTGAGAACACCATGGAGACAAGAGAAGGGTTGAACGATCCAGTCTTTTAAAAATAATTCATCCTCAGTCGAGATATGCCATGATGGCTTAAGTACACTGAGAAAGTGAAACGTTTCTGGCATGTGCATCCAAATAGGGGTGGAAAGAAACCCCACCAAGTCTGCAGAGACTCTGAGAAGCCAGCCATTTTTTCACAGGCAGAATACAAACACACAGTAAGGGATATCCTGAAGCCCAAAGGAAATGGCACTAGTTTTTAGTAAAAACTCTGCAGGCCCCAAGTAAATTCGAGAAGAGGAAAGCAATGGGGAAACTACTGGTATTCCTACTTATGTCCAATTTGAAACGGGCTTTTTACAAAGTTTCAGTTACTGAATACATTGAATTATTTTGGTTTTTTAAGACTGCAGACCATGGGTCCCTCCAACCCCAAAGTACTTCCCACCAGGCCTTCTTAGGTCCTTTGTGCCATTAGAGGGCCCTGAGTCTAGTGACCAAAGATGGGAAAAAGGAGGAGGCAGTGGGTTTGGGAAGAGGGGAGAGAGCACCTCCAAAGTGGCTGCTCTCAGAGAAGTTTCCTGAGAAGTGGAGGGAACCCTGAGGATCTTTGCCTCAGAAGCAAAAATGATGTGAGGATAGAGATGTGTCCATCAGCTGTGTGGCCTGCCTTTCCCCAGCTGTTAGTCACACAGAAGCCTAGCTCAAGGTCTGGGAGTCTTGCAGAGCAAGAAAGTGGTAAAATCCTAGCACTGGGTGGGAGCAGTGCCCACCACAGAGCTAAGCCATGGAGCACATTTCTGGCCCCCCACTGGCAGCCTCACTGGGGGACATCTCCCAGAAGCTATCCCACCTGCTTCTCCAGGTGCTAGGCTAAGTGCCTGGGCCATACTGGCCGCTCTCGGTGGTGGCCCCTTTGGTCATTGTCTCCTGGGGACACGGTAGCCATGGTTCAAAACAGCACATGTTCTGAACCACTGGGTCTTCTGGGAAAGAGCCAATATAATCGTGTACTTATCTATTGTTGATAACGGATTCTGCACAGCACGCTATCTTTTATGGGGGTTTTAGAAGTAAATGAAAATCAGGTATCTGTGTTACAGGAATTGAGAAACACCTTCCTTGAGCTGTTCTTCCTCCCAATTTTGCCTCCTTGGGAAACTGATGGGAGGTATTCCATGCTGAGCCTCCAAGGCCAAGTCCAAGAGCTTTCTGTCAGGGGAGAGAGGGCAGGGGACAACAGCACAAAGCCTGGGAGCCCCTCTTCTCAGGAGTGAGAGAGAGCCCATAGGGAGCCAAGGAACTGCTCCAACCACAGAGCCTCCCACTCCCCACCTCTCAGCTCGGGGGCTTGGCTCACTTTTGATGCAGCTCCTGGCTTTTACTCTTATGGGGGGAGCTGAGAGCAATCCCCCTCTAAGGGGCAGAAAAGCCTAACAGTCAAGGGGCTTTGAATCAGACATAGCACTGGGTTTCAGTATCAGCTCTGGGACCACATGACCTCCAGGAACCTGCTCAATGTGTCTGAGTTTACTTCCTCTTCCATAAAATGAGGATAATGCAATTTACCTCATAACATTCATTTCAGGATTAAATGAAATAAGGCAGATAAGTACCCAGGACAGTGATAAGTAAGTGGGGACTATTATTATAATTGTTATAAATGGATCAAATTTAAACTTAGATTTCTTCACACTCAAGTGGAGCACCAAACTAGAAGTTGGGTACTTTGGAGTCATTCCCCTAGTGCTGGACTATAAACTCTTCTCCAGCAGAAGACAAAATGAGAAATAGTCAATGTGTTAAAGCCACAGATGCCACCTGCTGTAACAGCATCCAAGTGATGAACTGAGGTCAATGAGGTCAGACTTGTATGCCAGACTCCATGAGAATGAGCCAACGGCCCAGCTGGTGCTCAGTCTGGGAACTTGAAAAAGAAAAATGTCCAAGGTCTGTTCCTTCAAATTTTGATTAAATGGGCTACGACTTGTTTTTAAAGATTCCCAGGTGATACAAATGCATATTCAGTCCTAAGAACTGCTATCCCTGCCAAGAAGGAAACAGTTGAGTTTTCTTGAAGAATCTTTTATTATATTGATTCAGTTGCAAACATGTATTGACCCCTTGGATGGACCAGACTCAGGACTAGGTGCTGTATTTCTAAGACTTGGTCCCAATCTCAAGGATCCTAGAATCTAAAAGAAGAGATGAACAGGCGAATAGACAGTAATAATATGGCGGGTACTTGCTGTGATTCGGGGTAAATACTAGAAGCTTGGGAAGGGCTGTAGACCAGTTTTCCAGATAGAACCCATGCATGGTCAGGGTATTCCAGACTGAGACAGTTTTGCAAAGCTTCAGGGGAGAAAATACCTATGTTCTGGAAACCCTAGTTATTCAGTAAGACTGGATGTTAGTGGAAAGCCAAAAGATGAGGAAGGAGAGGCAGCGACTAATGCCTTGTAAGAAATGCAGAGGAGTTTGGGTTTTAAGTAGGGGGTAGAGTGTAGAGTGATCTTAGCTGTCTTTCAGAAAAATTATTCTGGCTACTGAGCAGATCAGAGATAGGCAAGATTGGACATGGGGAAGCCAATCCCCAAGATGGTTACAGAAATCAAGGCAAGATTTAACTAGGGATATGAGAGGCATTAGCAGAGGAAGAAGAGCCTGGTGATTGAGGGTGTACTGGAGGCAGAGATGAGGAATCAAGGAGGGGTCAGGGGAGTCAGGTGATGCAAGGCCCTCAGTGACGGAAGGACAAGAGTAAGCTGTGTGGCAGCAACAAAGGGCTTCCTGCTTCATTAGCCCATAACCTGAGCTGGTCAGGCCTAGCGGAAATCTGGCACATGCAGTACTTTTGTGTTTCTAGGGTGCATGGCATTCTCGCATAATTGGAGTATCTGATTAATTTGAAATTTTCTTCAGAATTTCTATCATATGGGTAAAAGGGAGTTTAAGTTAAATGCAAAGCCCGTGGCCCGAGAGAGGCCCCAGAGCACACGGTCAGGCAGGACCAAATACACAGAGCTCATTCTCACTTTCCTTCCCAACCCAGGAACGTGTCCCAACACCTCTGCTCTCCTTAGGAGAGACCCAGGATCAAAGGCCTGAAAATTTCCAGGGGAATGAAAAGCGAGGTGTAAGGACTCGGTACCCCTGTCTGCGGAACATCTCAAAGACTCAAATTATCCTTCAAACGTGGCTTGCAATGCAAAGGTGGAAGCAGATTTGTAAGCAGCTCCATTTATTTGAGTAAATAGCTTGTAAATAAATCATTGGTAAACATTACAAAATTAAATACATTTTCCAAAGCTTGCCAGTATACATAAAATTCACAAACATAGTTCTTTTAAAAAATAAAATATGTTCAGAGCACCCTTGTTATAAAATGTCTGACTCCTGTCCTCTGACAGGGCTGCCTAGAGATGCCTTACAGTAGGTGGGGTTTCTGTGGGGAGGCGGTGGGGGCCTCCAGGGGGGAAAGGGAGAGTTTCTACTCTGACCTTTTACCCAGCCCACATCCATCTGAATTTTGACCCGTCTCCAAGGAACTGATCTATCACTGGGAGGCAGGGGCCCTAAGCCTAGCTCCAAGCAAGGAGGCCGGGGTGCATAACTGGGGCCAGGAGCCAGAATCCTCAGCACATGCCATTGAGAGGAGCCAGAAATGCAATCTCCACCACCCTTCCAAAGCAGCCAACACTCCTATATCAACTTTCTTGAAAGCAGGGGAGGCTTTCTCACCTCTTACCATGTTCAACCCTCCGTTGACCCGCTCTGGTCTAATGTTACCCAGGCATGGAATTGACCAGAGCTATTTCTAAGGAGGAAAATAGGTGATTTGTTAACTTCCTTATGACCTGCTTTCATGGACAGAGAAGAATACACAGTATTTGGTTGAAAGCAGAGAGTTAATTGCTACACAGTGCTCCCTTTTTCCACTGTGAGACACCCCTTGCAGTGGGCTTCTCTAGAAATCTGAGTAGTTCTTCAAGTGAAGGGTTCATAAAATTTTAAAATACCACGAACGAGGCAAGAAGTACATGACCTGGCAAAGCATCTCAATGAATGAAATAATATGAAGTCCATGAATTAAGCCCTTGACCAACTCAACTTTTTGTGGCGTAGCTCATTAAAATAATGGATACGCTGAATTCTTTCACTTTGGTGCAGAAAGTGAATGCTGGAGGTCAGCTGAAGTCACATGAAGAATAGCTAGTGGCTTCTTGAAAACCCATGTGCTGTGACCTCCAATTAAAGGACAACCACAAGTGTATCCCATCAATGTGAAATAAAACCCACGTCTACATTTTAACTTAGTCGCGTGTAGATATATACAAGTACGAGAAATTTGACATCTGAGACAACTGTACAACTTAAGAAAAAGTATTACCAAACGAGTCGTGAGAAAACCATCATCCCTGTATAGTTAGGTTCTAAACCTGCAATTTCTCAAAGAGTATGCTGCTGGGATCAACCCATTCCTGCGTGTCTGCCTGGTTTGATAATCCTTGGTCGTATTGAAACCAAAGACCTGCTGGTCTTGCTATTAAAATAGTACACTAACAAAACCTCCCCAAACAAAAAAGGAACACTCTTGAATAAATGTCTAATAGGCACCCCCCAAAAAAAAAGTTTCTCATAAGGGCAACTATGCTTTAATAAATGTCTTCATGAAGCCCAAATCCCAGGACCCTTCTTCGTCTCTGGGAGAGTTGCACCCTGTGCCAGCATTACATGGTCTTCTTCTGTGGAGGGCTCAGCTTCCTCATGCCTCTTATTCGAGAGAGCAGCTCCTGGATAAATTCCTAGAAGAGAGAAGAAGGAGTTAATATGACAGTCTCACTCTACTACAATTGGGGATTAAAATCTGCTTGAAGTCATTGTGGTCAATGGCAGTTATCTTAGGTTGATGAGTTTGGTGGGAGGTGTCAAGCCCAGGGTCTTCAGGAAAGGACATTTTTAAGCAAATGAAGCATGCTTGAACCTCCACCACCATGAATACCTTCTCCCTGTTGCTCTCTTTGGGGGAGAAACACAGGCTGCCTTCACCCACTGACAATGTCTACATGGCCTCTGAAGACACTTGTGGTTTTAGATCAGCCTTCTCAACCTTTAATAAACCTTTTATAGGAGCACACAAGTCACCCAGGGAGCTTGTGGCTTCTGACTCAGTAGACCCAGGCTGGGGCCAGAAACTGCATTTCTAACTGGCTGCGAGGTGATGCCCATGTTAGTCTCTGGACCATGCCTGGAATAGCAAAGCTTGACCAGTGGTTCTCAGATGTAAGTCCTCATCTAAATCACCAGGGGGACTTATGAAACCAGAGTGCTGGGCCCAAGAATTTGATTCAGTAGTTCTTGGGATGGTGGTTGGGGGGCGGGGGGTGGGTCCTGAAAATGTGCACCACTGAGAAGTTCTCAGCAGACACCTGCTCCTGGCTCCAAGGATCGTTCTGAGAACCACTTACCTAGATCTCAAAAGAGTCTTCTGACTTCTCTTGACTGCTAATCAGTTTTTTTAAAAAAAGCCAAACACGTTTTACATTTACAATTCAGTATATTCAAACACATACCTGCAATAAAAATCTAAAGAATGAATACTTAATATATAGAATACACCCTCTATTTTCTATTCTAATTTCATTTAAAGGGGTTGCAGAGGGAGATCCACTAAAATGATTCCATGTCCTAGTCACAGACGAACACCCAAAGATCAAAGAACAATCTAGAATAGTTCCTATGTTCTACCATCAGGAATCTTTCCTTGTCACCTTCTGTTTTAAAATATTTGCTATCTAAACAGTCACATTTATTAGATAATAATTACTTTGTCTTTCTATTTTATATGTCACAGACAAAGAGGAAAGCCAGACTTTCTGATCAACAAGTGGCAGTCATGGGTACATCAGGAATTTACCAAGAGTGAAAACACTAAGAAATCTTCCTCTCCATTTGGCCTTCTGAGAAACCATGCTCAATCTCCCCTTCCAGTCATGAGCTCCCAGGCCAAGTGATCCCAGCAACTACTCTCCAGCTCTAAAACACAATAAGCTTAAGCATTCAGTATTTTGTTAGCCACCCAAATTTTAACGTTTTTGCTCTTATAAAGTAATATGTGCTTTTTCTAGACAACTTGGAAAATATAAGCCAGCAACAATTACCCTCAGAACGAACGACTAATGTATTTTCCCTTATGCAAATGGATTTTTACCTAATTAAGATCACACTGAATAAATATGCCCTTTTCTTCAACGTAGCATTATGCCAGAAGCTTTCTCCCACAACACTAAATAGCCTTCCTAAAAATTTACCTCAATGGTTATACGAGCCTTTATTATATGGATATTCTACCATCTGCTTAATTCCTCCATTATTGGATATGTGGTTGGTTCCGGACTTTTCAGAAGTAGAAACAATGTTACAATTAACATCTCTGTGTATAAATCTGCAGTTTTGAATATTCCCTTTGGAGAGCTTATCCAGAAAAGCATTTGCATCACCACCATTTCTGATCTTGGGCAGAGTGGAACACATATGAGGCCCTGTTTTAACTTTCTGAACATTATTTTAATTTAAAAAATTCTTAGGATAAACTAAAGCCAAATTTTCACACTTACATTCAGTTTTCATTGTGTCAAGTTAAGTGCATTTCCTGTTTCTCCTCTTGCTATATGGTTTCGACAATATAATATGTAACATATACTTTCAGTTTTATTGATTTGGAACCTACTACTCAAATGAATTCTGTAGAAAGTTCCAGCACTTGAGTGTAGATCTCCTTTTTTTTTTTTTTTTTTTTAAAGCAAAGGTCAGAATCACAAATCCTATCACTTATCCTGTTAATAGCTAGTAATTCTTCTGCACTATTTCTATAGCACATTTTTTATAAAGATCATTATAAAAATAAAGATTAAACATGATAAGAAATAATATATCCTAAACTACAGACCTTTCTTCTTCAAGACAAAAGTAATTTGGTAATTTAAATAAGATTCAAATTATCTCAAAAAAATCAATCATGAGGTATATTAATCTCAGTGATTAAAAAGTTCAATAAATAGGGGAGCCTGGATGGCTCAGTGGGTAAAAGCCTCTGCCTTCGGCTCAGGTTTTCTCCTGAGATCAAGCCCCACATTGGGCTCTTTGCTCCGTGGGGAGCCTGCTTCCCTTCCTCTCTCTTTGCCTGCCTCTCTGCCTACTTGTGATCTCTGTCAAATAAATAAATAAATAAAATCTTTAAAAAAAAAGTTCAATAAATAACTTGCATTTTTAAGAAATTAACATCAATGAAACTCTTAGTTTTATGTCAACTAATTTATGTTAATATACTGTATTACACATATTTTAAAGTGTTCATTAAATTTGTATGAGGTATTCCGCAGAGTTAAAAAAAATAGCAAGATCAGTACTTATGCCCTATATAGAAACTTATGCAGGATTTTAATGATTACAGATGATTCTCAAAGAAAAACCAAGAATCTCTAATCAAAAATACTTTGATGACTCTTGTTCCTGTTACTCAAAAATTCTCTATGTAAATAAGAACCTAGCTCATTTACTTCCAAAATAGGTCACTCAGCCTTGTGTTGTGGACACTACTTGAGTCAGAGAAGGCCTGCCCCTTTGAGGAAATGACATCTGATGTGAGACCTGCATTAACAAAGAGAGGCCAGCTGAGAGAAAGTCTGGGGGTCTGGGTCACGGCCCATGTTCAAAGGCCCTGTAGAGAAACAAGCAAAGAAGTGGGTGTTTCTGGCAAAAAAAAAAAGGCCAAGAGGAGTGGGGTGGGAGCCATGCTAAGGGTGTTAGGGGCAGCTTACCAGGGTCTCGCTGTCCACAGTAAGATGGGTCAAGGCCAGTTCATGGGTTACCACCCACAGTTTGTAAATACATGATGTAGACCAAGGCTAAGAGATGCTGTAACCCCCAAGCACATATACAAGTAGTATAAATATAAGTAAATATAGATCCATCTTCATAGTATATATGTAATATATATTTCTATATTCTATAATATGAATGACATAGTGTGACTACTTAAATGTAAATCAATTAAAATAAAAACATTTTAAAATTCAGCTCCTTATTCACACTAGCCACAATTCAAATAGTCAGTAGCCACATGTGGCCAGTGGCCACCATAGCAGACACTGCAGCTATAGAATATTTCCATCATTTCAGAAAATTCTATTGAATACGCAGGAGCAATGCTAAGGCTCAATGAGATAAGCTTGGAGGAAAGTGGAAATAGAGGGGAAAAGAAGGCTAAAGACCAAAGCCAGAGGCGCCCTAGCAAGCAAGGTCTGGAAGAAGCACTGGCCCAGCAAAGGAGACTGAAAAGGAGAAACCAAGGAGAAGGTGGGAAAACCAAGACAATGTGCTGTTAAGAAGTCTTCTACTTTTTTGGTTTCTTTTATGCAACATAATTATTTTGAGATTCAGCCACATTATTGGATTTATTTATTAAAAGAGCTCCTTTTGGTTGAGACTGAAATCCATAAATCAGTTTGTGGGGAAAAAAAAACAATGAATGTTCTCAGCAACGTTTTCTAAATCTCAGTGTACAGAGATTACACATCTTTCATCAGATTTATTCCTATGTGTTTAAATTATTGCTGTTATTGTAAGTAGTATATTTTTATTCCAATTTCCAACTGTGGCCAGCCATAGATTTTCATAGACTTACCTCACATCCTGCAAGCATGATGAACTCCCTTGTTTATTCTAGCAGCTTTTTGTAGACATTTACCTTTTGCAGATGTTTTTTCTAGAGTTTAGAACTTTCCCTTCTATTCCAAGTTGGCTGAGAATTTTTAACCACGAATAGAGAGATTGCATTTTGCCAGATGTTTTTTTCTGTATCAACTGACATAATTATAGGAAGGGCTTTTTCCTCCTAGTTCCTTACCACAGTGACTTACATTGATTGATTTTTGATATTTTGAGCCTTCTAAGTATATATATGTACTGTTACATTCAATTGGACAAAATTTTCTTTAGAAACTTTTCAGCTATGCTCATGTGGAATAGTTGTGTACATTTCTTTTTTTATGTCTTTGTCTGGTTTTAGTATCAGAGTAGGACCGTCCTCATAGAATGAGTTAAGAAGTATTCCTTCTTTCTCAAGTTTCTGGAAGACTTTGTATAGAGCTCGTATAATTTCTTCCTTAAATGTATGGTAAAAATTCCCCTGTGAAGCCATTTGGGTCTGGAGGGTTTTTGTTTGTTTGTTTGTTTGTTGTTTTGCTTTGTATTGGTAGGTTGTGTCTTTCAAAGCATTTGTCTATTTCATAGATGTTGTTGAATTTATTGGTAAGAGGTTCATAACCTTGGTTGAAACTGTACTGATGTCATCTCTCTCATTCCTGACATTGATAATTTGTCTCCTATCTTTATTTCTATTTGGACTAGAGGTTTATCAATTATATTGCTCTTTTCAGAGAATGAGCTTTTGTTTCACTGATTTTCTTTATTCAGTTTCTGTTTCATATTTCACTGATTTCTGCTTTCATCTTCATTATTTCCTTTCTTCACCTTACTCTGATTTTAATTTGTTCTTCTTTTCCTAGTTTCTTAGGTGTATTTTAAAGCCATTTATTTAAAACCTATTTCTATTATATATAACACTAGAAATAGGTTTTATATATATATATATATATATATATATAAATTTATATATATATATATTTTCTCACCTCTAATCACTGCTTTGGCTGCATCTCACAAATTTTGGTATAATGGGTTTTTACTTCACTCATTTCAAAATCATTTCAAATTTCATATTTGATTCCTTCTTTGGCCCAGGAGTTATTTAGGAGTATGTCATTTAGTCTCCAAATATTTGGGGATTTTCCAGACATCTTTCTGCTACCGATTTCTAACTTAATTCTATTATTCAAAGAACGCACTTTGTTTGACTTGAATCTTTTAAAATTTGACACTTGCTCTGTGGCCCAGAATATGTCTGTCTTGGTAAATGTTCTGTGTGCATTTATAAAGAAACAGGCTAACTTCAAGCAGATCTTCTACCACTGTGTTCATATGGCCTCCCGCCATGTGACATGTACACATAGAGAACACACCAAAAGAAGGGATGAACAAAGTGGTTCCCCCAGATGCAATATTTCTACAAGAAAATGATTCCCTAACCACAGAGGTCATGATTTTTTGTGATACTCAAAAAAGGACCTTCATGACTCTTTTTTGACCTTTTAATCTCCAACTAAAAGGATAGGTGAAGATGGAGGCAAACCCCATGGTTCATGTGGGTTCCTGTATCAGGATCTGGCTCTGGTCATGCTCAGTCTTAAGAAAACAAAGGGAATTCATATTTGCTGAAGGCCTTCTCCGTGTAGCCTACTTATACATACCACCGTATTTAATCTAATGTAGTTTTATCGTGTCTGTTGTACAGATGAGAAAAATAGATGTTCTAGTTCATTAAAAGCCCTCGTCCAAGGTCACAAAGCAAATATTTTGAATCCAGATCTCTTGAAGTAAGTTGAACTCCATAACTAGGTACCAAGCCCCCACCATGTGCCAGACTCCACCCTACTTGCTGGGATGCAGAGGAAGGGAGAGGCCCCGCCTAACAGGGGCTCCCAGGCCAGCAGGGAAGGAAGAAGGAGAAATAGGTTCTGTCCACCTAAGACACGGGCCACAGTGCTCAGTGTGTATGTGAAAGCCCTGTGGGCAGGCGACAGCACACACCATCCCTGACCAGCCCAGGCCTGGGACCGTCCCTGCCTCTCCCAGGGACGGTCATAAATCTAGGAGACTTTGAAAGATGAGAAGTTCTGTATCAATACAAGGTATCGAGAATCTAGCACCACTGCCCTGGAGTGACAGCCCAGCTTCCTCTCCCTCCTTCTCTCTCCTTACAGGTATCCTTTTTTTAGTTGAATCTCTCTCTACTGGTCTGTCGGATCTGACCATTCTAGT
Source organism: Mustela nigripes (assembly GCF_022355385.1). NCBI lineage: Eukaryota > Metazoa > Chordata > Mammalia > Carnivora > Mustelidae > Mustela > Mustela nigripes. The sequence goes on along the minus strand of NC_081561.1, from coordinate 133,879,316 downwards.
TTCCTAATGTTTGAAACAGTAGTTTATAGCAAACCGCTGGAATTTTAAGGAGGCAAACAGACATTGCCCTGACCCATCATTTCAGAATGACTGGCATCTATTTTGTTAGGCCACCTGAGCAGTTTTGTCCAAATACTCTCCAAGATCCCAGGTCTGCAACAACCACCCCCCACCACCCCCGCCCAGCTACACTGTCTCTGTGGGCTGCTGAGGGCCAGGCTGTGCTCAGGGCCCCGAAACCTGACTCTTGTTAAACATCTCGTGGGGCGCCTGGGTAGCTCAGTCAGTTAAGTGTCTGCCTCCAGCTCAGGTTCTGATCTCAGGGTTCTGGCATCGAGTCCCCGGTCAGGCTCCCTGCTTAGCAGGCAGTCTGCTTCTCCCTCTCCCTCTCCCTCCGCCCCTCCCCATGCTTGTGCTTGTGCTCCCCCCACTCTCTCAAATAAATAAAATCTTAAAACAACAACAACTCCTTTCTAAATGACTCTGGGCCCCTACCCCCGACCTCAGTCCTGGGCACCACTTTCATATCTGAGCTGAGAACACTCTGCATTCCCATTTCACCCATTAACCTACCTGAGGACGACTCCTTCCCACAGTATGTACCTTTCTATTTTGTCTGGCATAGTGCCATGTTCTCACGAGCACTGAATTTCTGTCTGGGGTTCGGACACAACTCATACTTCCTGGCCACCCTCTATGTGACAAGCACTCTGGGCATTTTCATGTACTGTCTCATTCAATCCTTATAACAGTCTTATAACATAGACTCAGAGAGGTTTAGAGGTTTGCCCAAGGTCACAGAGCTACTGAATGGTCAGACTAAGGTTCAAACCCTACATTTCTAGAAGCCGTCAGAAACCGGGTCTCATCGCTGGGGAACGGATGGTACAATTCACTCTCTCTGTATCATGATGCCCGGGGGGGGGGGGGGGGGCATCTTTTTTAGTAAGCAACCAAGATGAGTAATTTTAGTCTAACTGCAAACCAAACTAAAATGACTTCAAGTGTGTGTGATAAACACAGTGATCCTTTAATGTTTACACATGGGGAAGGGCTGCCCAGAGGTGTAGAGGACTGTTTCATAGGTAAGCTCTGGGAAGCTGTCTCCAGGGCACGGACCTGCCCTCCATTCTGCTCACAGCCTCTTCCCAACACATGAATGTCTCAGAAGCCCTAAGTTGCTGCCTTCTAGACTCCAGCGAACTCATAAATTAGAGAAGAAGAAAAAGCGGAGGAGGAAGAGGACGGAGCAAAAAGGAGAGAATGAGAGAAGGAAACAGGGAGAGGAGAGGGAAGCCGGAGTCTTGACCTTTCTTCTGCCCACTGAAACCCAGGTTCTGCCCAGCCAGCTGACTCCTCGGGGCTCCCCACGGCCACGTGCCCCTGCCAAGCTCTCTTCATCGGACCCTGCTCTGATGGAATGTGGCCATTCCCCAAAGCCTGGTTCCCAGCCTTCTCAAGGCACTGTCTCCCAGCCAGCCCATTTCCTCATACTCTCAGGCCTCCTCTGTCTTCCCCCTTGAGATCCAGGCCTGCATTTCCTGTGGCTCCCGGAGGTCTCCACAGGGAAGCTCCATGGGCCCACCAGTCTCAAAATGACCAAAAGCAAACGCACTGCTACCTATCCTTTCTTCTAACTGTCCCTCACCCTGAGGAATTCACAGTTTTTATTATTGGGTCCTGAACAAACCATCATAAAGATCTCATTTACCCCCCAATTAATCTATAAGTTTAATACTGACTGTTCCAATCAAAATATAAATATTTAAGAATCGTCAAGATATTTTTAAATTTTTTTATTAACATATAATGTATTGTTTGCTTCAGGGGTACAGGTCGGTGAATCATCAGTCACACGTTTCACAGCGCTCACCACAGCACATGCCCTCCCTGATGTCCATCACCCGCCACCCTCTCCCTACCCCCACCCCCCAGCAACTCTCAGTTTGTTTCCTGAGATTAAGACTCTCGTAACGGTTTGTCTCCCTCCCTGGTCCCATCTTGTTTCATTTTTCCCTCCCTTCTCCCTGCCCCCACCCTGTCTCTCACATTCCTCATATCAGAGGAATCATATGATAATTGATTATCATCAATTATGATGAGAGATCATATGATAATTGATCATATGATAATTGTGAGATCATATGATAATTGTCTGTCTCTGACTGACTTACTTCGCTTAACATAATAGCCTCGAGTTCCATCCACATTGTTGCAAATGGCAAGATTTGGGGGTTTTTTGATGGCTGCATAATATTCCATCCTATGTATATTGAATAAGAAAATCCTGGCCCTTGCTAAGAACTGATTATAAAGCCCTGGCAAGGGGCACCTGGGTAGCTCAGTCAGTTAAGCATCCACTCAGGTTGTGATCTCAGGGTCCTGGGATCGAGCCCCAGCATTGGGTTCCCTGATTAGCAGGGAGTCTGCTTCTCCCTCTGACTCTCCACCGTCTGCTCCCGTGCATACTCTTCCTCTCTCTCTAAAATAAGTGAATAAAATCTTTAAAATAAAATAAAATAAAACAAAATAAATCCCCAATAATTGTGATAGTGTGCAGTGATAGACAAACAGCAAGTTCTGCATATCAGGAAAATCTGATACACAACACAAGATGATTTCCTATCAGTGGGAGTAAGGGCATAAGGATGGACTGACTGCGTAATAAACGGTACTAGAACAACACAGCTAAGGTCAAGTTAGATCTCTATTTCACACCATACACAAAAGTAAGTTCAAGATGGTTTAAATATCTGAGTGTGAAAAATAAAAGTGAAAAGTTGTAGCAAAAAATGTAAGATGATTATCTTTCTTTTTTTTAAGAGAGAGAGAGTTCAAGCTATGGGGGGAGGGGCAGATGGACAGGGAGAGAGAGAATCTTAAGCAGGCTCCATGCCCAGCACAGAGCCCAACCCTGAGATCATGACCTGAGCCAAAATCAAAAGTCACTCACTCAACCTACTGAGCCAATCAGGTACCCAAAGGAGACTGTCTTTAAGACACCGGAGTAGTAAAATCTTTCTTAGGCGCACATCTTTTAAAAGCATATGCCATAAAGGATGTCAGGGATAAATCTGATTTCAATTAAAATGTAAAACTTCTATACACAAAAGACAACACAAGCAAAATAAGCTTCACAGTTTGTGAAACATATTTGCAACCTACACAAAGGTCAAAGGATTGTCATCCACAAAATATAAACAACTCTTAAAAATCAATAAGAAAAACACAAACAACTTGAAAGCAGACAAAGGATTTGAAATGGAAACCCCCAAAAAGGAAACATAAACAAACAATAAGCACATGAGGAAAAAAACGTGTTCAATCTTACTAGCGAGCAGTCAGGAAAAGGTGTGCTAAAACAATGAGATCTCCTCAGATTGGCAAAAAATTCTACCGTTTGGCAATACCAGGTATGGGGATGACGAGGTTAAGGAGAATTCTTAAATTCTGCTGGTGGGCAAGTAAGCCGGAGCCAACTTTTAAGAGCAACTCCATTTCTTGGTATATTCCTGGGAGACTCTTTGTATGTGAGTCAACAGATCAGAAGTTTTTATCACATCACTATTCATAATAATAAAAAACTGGACACAGCGTAAAAGAGTGTCCGCAGAAGAAGGGGTAAGTACATTAATACATCGGAATGCCACACAGCAGTGAAAATGAATGAACCAGAGCCTCCTACATCAGCAGGAGCAAATCTCAGAAATCTAATATTGAGCAAAATAAGCAGGCTGAAGGAAATTTGCAAAACATTACTTACATAGTTCTACAGCATGCAAGATAATCCACAAACCTTTCTATCACTCCTGCTTCGTTGCCAGAGCCCCATTCCTGTCTTCCCTAGCATGGTGTGTAATATACAAGAGTTCCTGGGCAAAGGTTTGCAAAGTAAAGGAATACATGCGTGGACTCATTAAATCACACAATAGTGGCCGTGAGGGGAAGGAGCAGAGAGGGGAGTCACTAGCATCTCTGTGCACTGATTCTGCGTGTGTGTGCATGCATGGGCATGTGTGTGTGTGGGGGGGGGGCGGTTGTACAAAGTATCTATTGGCCCCCACTACTATGGAGGAAGGTTCTAAAGGTTCTCCTTTAAGCACTGGAAAACTAGCCAACGTGGGGGAGTTAGGCAAGAGGAGAAGCATCCGGGGAAGCATGCAGCCCAGGAAGCGTGTGTGCACACACGGGTTCACAAGCGCACGCACACACACACGCACACACGCACAGAGAGCTTAAAGAAACAATAGAAAGAAAAGAAACAGTTCCAGTGACCTCGTAAACCTGACTACATAACACGCAGCCCCCTGACTGATGAGAGACTTCAAAGAGCCAAAGCATGTTTGTGAAGGGATCTGGCAGCAGCCGTGAAAACAGACGGTCCTTCCTCGCTCTGGAGTTTCTGCCGGGTGGCACTGTCATGGGGCACGGCGTCCCAGTGCCACGTTCTGCTCTGAGCTCTCATCCCCGCATCCCTCCTGGGCCCTGTGGCTTTCAGCTTCCACCCCCTCCCGCCTGCCCCGGCCAGGACCAGAGGCGGCAGATGGACACTCAGTCTGTAATTACCACCGTGGCCAGGCGTCTGGGACCTTTCCCTTGTCACTCACAGTGATTCATGTTACATTCATTGATGTTCTGCGCTGCCGTAACAATGATGGTTCCAATGGAAAGTAGGAAAAGGAGAAACCACAGTATCTTTGCAGATCACTGCTTTGTGCATAATTAAACCAACTTCTGTCATAATTTCAGTATTTAGAGTCATTTAAAAAAGACAAATGGATATTATGTGGCAGCCTTTGAATTATAAGTCTTTCCCCACAAAAGGACTTTTTGAAAGATTGCTTAAAACTGTTGCTTGGTGCGTACTGTCACCGGTCACAATAGTTGTGCAGATCAAGTGAGCTCCCGTAAAAGGTGGGTATTATAGAGGGCACGGTTTGCATGGAGCACTGGGTGTGGTGCAAAAATAATGAATACTGTTATGCTGAAAATAAATAAAAAATAATTTTTTTTAAAAAAAAGGTGCCCAGCAGAACTCTGCAGAACTCTGAAGGATCAAACCGCTTTTCCAAAAAATATCATCCACCCCTGATACAGAGTCCAGGGTGGAGTGGAGAGAGAGAGAGCAGGTGAAGATTCTGAAGGCTGGGATCCATGTGGCTCAGTGACTCCCCCTTGTACTGTCCCCTCTTTGTCACCCCAATCAATGCATCAGTCACTTCCTTAAAAGGCATATTCACGGGGACCATCTGCTTAGTCTCTCTGCCCAACGACAGCAAACCCAAGTCAACCACCCAACTTTCACAGATCAACCTGACAGTTCCCAAAAGCCTGACATGCATCAGAAGACATGGGGATCAGGCAAAGCATGATCAGGGAGAGGGGAAGAAGAATTTCCAAATCCACTGAAGTTTAAATATGTGAGGGTGATGGAAAGGCAGTACTCGCTTCTTTCAAAAGTGATGGCAACAACTGAGGACTATTCCAAATGGCAAAACGTCCCTGCTCCAAGAACCAGCCAGGCATTTAGAAAAATCACACTGTAAGTTTTTATCAGCTTGCGTATGCACGTCACTGACAACAGACAGGCAGTGAATCAGCACTGACAAACAGCTTTGGGGGGTTCCCCAGCCCTGTATCCTCCAACCCAACCAGGATTTGCTCCCTACCCTCTGATGCATTTCAGAACCACAAGTGCCAGCATCACTCACAGGTGAATATTTAATTGTCCCCCTCTTTTTAGAGAGTTTGGGGAGAGTGTTGTTTATCGTTAGAGAGGTTCGTCTGCTTACCGTGCACAGCAGAACGGTCCATTTTCATGATCTGAAAAGAGGTTTATGAAATCTGTTACGGGGAATAGTTTTATGCCTGCTCTCATTATAACCCCTGCTGCCCATGGAAATTCCAGAAGGTCATAAGTGCATCCTGGTTGTTTCCTTCTTTCCTTCTTCAAACTTAAAGCCACTTGACACTGTGCTGTCCATTTATGTTCTCGACTGTCTGCCTTTAGAGATTAATTTGTTTTGCTGGTGAAAGTGGTCCCATTAATCTATTTTAGAGACTCGGGCCACTGCTCTTAGACTAATTATTTTGTACCCGGAGTCTAACCTTCATTTGTATGTGGCACAACCGTTCACCTGCCCTCCCCATACTCAGCCTCTTCGGCATTCAATTCTTCCTTCACTTACTAATGACTGGCTTCTCAGAACTAGTACACTTGCTCTTTGGACAATGTAAAATAAAACCCACATCAATAATCCCACTGCAATAAACCACCAGTGGAGTAAATCCAGCAAAATTTTAATCTCTAACTTTATAATCACTAAGAAAAACTGAAATAATTTTATCAAGGGCCCCATTATCAATGAAAGAGAATATTACTTGTTACCAACACCTAAATCTTGTTAAAATGACATCTTACTGAATTTACAAGCGGTGAGATTTGTTTCTGATTATGACTCCCTTTTCTAACGATTTAGAAATCCAAAAGTCATGTGTCAAATTGTCTTTAATTGGCGTTCTTTCTTCTGTCCAAATTAAGTCCAAACTCAAGAAGAGAATGTGGAGCTGTTTATAATTTGGGTTGATCAGCTTGAAAAACATGTTCATTCTGAATTTAATGAACAAGGAAAAGGCCATAAAATCACCAACAATCAAAAATGCCAGCCACTTAAAGACCCACTGTCCTTGAAAGCCTGTACTGCCTCCATCGTATGTTTTTAAAAAATAACCATCGTTAATTACTGGGAGGAAGGGGTTGGGTTCCCTGGGTGGCTCAGTTGGTTAAGCAACTGCCTTCAGCTCAGGTCATGATCCTGGAGTCCTGGGATTGAGTCCCACATCAGGCTCTCTGCTCAGAAGGGAGTCTGCTTCCCCTCTAATTCTCCCCTTCTCATGCTTTCTCTCTCACTTTCTCATTCTCTCTCTTTCAAATAAATAGATAAAATCTTTAAAAATAATTATAATAATTACTGGGGGGGCATCTAAAGCCAGACCTATATGGCTCATCCTATAATAGCATCTACCTCTTCTTTCCTTATGTTCCAATATTGTCATCATCATCATTATCACTCTTCTCATGGCCATCCTGCTTGGTAAAGAATTTCACCTTGCCCAGAAGAGGTCGTCTTTGCCCTCAGTTTCTGGGAGGTGAGCTCTAAGCTCTTGGACTGCCTTGCCTGATTAAAGTATCTTTGTTTACCCCAGGGTCCTTGACCCACACTAGAGAGACTAACAGTGTGATTTATTGGGGGAGGGGCTTTGGGTGATGTGATATCAGCTCAGTATACCAAGGGACTGGTAACTGAAGTCAAGCTCATGGGCAGTCTATGTAATCAAGTCCCAGGAAAAACTCTGGGCATCAAGGACCTGGTGAGCTTCTTCCCTGGTTGGCAAGACTCTGTACACAGTGTTGCACGTCATAGCTAAGAGAATCAGTGCTGCCCAGGATGCCACCGAGAGAGGACAGCTGGAGGCCCCGTGTTTGGAACTTTCCTGGACTTGTGTCCCATGTATCCTTCCCTTGGCTGATTTTCATCTGTAGCCTTTGACTGTAACAGAATGAAAGAAGCATATAGAAGCGCACAGTGAGTGCCGTGGGTCCTTCTAGCACATTGTCAAATATGAACAGGGTCTTGGTGACCTCTACACTTACAATAGGTGCTGGAAATGAGGATGGGCTTGTGGACTGTTCCCTAACTCTGCAGAACATGCTGAATAAAGACGGAAGGAGACACGTGGAGTTTTGCTCCATGACTTCATGTCCTTGGCAAGCTTACTTAACCCTTCCGGGTTGATTTCCTCAAGGAAGACAACCTGAACCAGGTTTACAAATATTCCAAAGGGGTGCTGGTGCTGACCTAGTAAGAGTTCAGAGAAAGGCAGTGAGAGGTAGACAGAGCACAGATGTGGACTCAAATATGGGTCCAAGTGCGAGCTTCAGCACCTCCTGGCTCCTTCTCCCTGGGCAGAGGATGCCTGGTGCCTAAGGAGCCCTCAGGAGAAAGTATGTGAGTGACGGGCATATGGGGGCCAAAATCCTTTTGGCTACTTGGTAAAGCTACTCCTGTTTCTGGTTAATAAATCCCAGTCCTTTATTACTAGCCTCCCTAATTACACTAGAACATAACAAGGCTTTCCTAGCCAATGGCTACAACTTCTAGAATGTCATAGTCATTGATTCCAGGCTTTTCTTGGAAGCTCCCAATGTCCTCATTCTTCGGAAACATTGTTCTAAAGCTGACAGCTTCCAACAGTTGAAATACTTCAACTCATTAATCCAGCATTCAGGCTCTCTTCCCCATTCCAGCCCCAAACTACAGTCTTTCTTGAGCAAACCCCATGAGAGCTGAGAAGAAAGATTTCTCTGCATGGAGTCACTCTGACCCATTTATAATGGAGTGAAATGGCTATGCCCTTGTCTTTCTCTAGCAAGTGCGGAGCCACTCAAAGCACATTCCAGTAGGCAGTTTGGTAACTAACTTGGAAAGCGATGGGATAAGCTGACATCCTGGCATTTCTGGCCTTTATTCCTATTTTAATATCCTTTGAACACTTAATTCTCACCATAGTCAACTGTGAACTTAGGAAAGACTGTTTTCTCAATGGATGCCCAGGTTCACTGCGTTATCTAAGTCCCTAGATTCATTATAGGCACAGAGATGTTCAATAAACATTTGTTGGGCAAACGAGTAGAGAGAAGATAGCAAAATGCCAAGCCATGTCTCCTCCGGTCACACACGCAAACTTTCTATGTTAGAAATACCCAGTTTATCTCTTCTGTCCACCGCAATGAGCTCAGAACAGGAGCTCTGAGCACTACCATGACTTCCACGTATACACAGCTGAACGATATTTTGCAAGATGGCTTAAAATGCTAAATGGCGCAAGACCAATGTGAGCGGGGTGAGTAACAATGGGCCCCACAAAAGTCGGTCAGAAAAGTGAGATGCAGTCACCAAGATGCCGTGGCGAAAGAGGAAGATCCTACCTTCCCACCATCAACATGGGTAGAACAACAATGCACACCTGCGTTTTCGAAACCACTAGTCAATTTCTACTGCAAACCATGATCAGACATCCATTTCCTGCATCATCATGTGGCTGTGACATTTCCGTGACCCCACAGATTACTAGGACCCAGATATGCCTCTCACCACCTATTCATAGGCAGTCATCCTGTGTAAAAGCCTGATGCGTATCAACCTACAGGCTCTGATTGCTAAATGCACAGAAAAAAAAATATGATGTTTATCAGAGAACAATGGCAGAGCCATCAACTATAAAAAGAGATTCCTACGAGTCCATTGACTGGACTGACAACTCCTGTAACAGATGGTAAGACAGATGCCCTCGAGCCCAAATTAAAAGCATTTTCTGTCCACCATAGCAGTAAGTGGAAATGCTCCTGTGTGATCCTAAGATTTCAAAACCATGCAAAGTAAGAATGAGAAATAGGACAAGAAGCTCTTCCCCAGCCTGGCTAGCTGGCCCCAATAGCCCATCTCAGATTTCTATAATGTTCACCAGGCTGTCACTACTGATCATTCAAATCCAAATATCAACCAAAATTAAATGACTCCTTTTCCTCTTGCATTATATAGAAACATTATTTTTCTACATTTAAATCAGCTCTGTTTTGGGATGCCTGGGTGGCTCAGTGGGTTAAAGCCTCTGCCTTCGGCTCAGGTCATGATCCCAGGGTCCTGGGATCAAGCCCCGCATGGGACTCTCTGCTCAGCCGAGAGCCTGCTTCCTCCTCTCTCTGCCTGCCTCTCTGCCTACTTGTCATCTCTGTCTGTCAAATAAATAAATAAAATCTTAAAAAAAAAATCAGCTCTGTTTTAATATCAGCTACATCAGAAATGTCTTCTACTCAGAGGGAAAAAAAATTAAAACACCAAATCAACCACAAATACATTAGTGTGGTGACCACAATTACATTGCTTTGTCTTGAAAGGCCTAGTCAGAAAAGATTTGCATATTGACAGTCCACAGCTAAGAATATGAATCAAAATGAGAACATACAAGTTCTTTTTTGATTAACCAGCACCCCTCCCTAAAATGAAACCATGGACCCAAAGCACATGACACACCAAAAACAATATCACTTCTGTGAAAATAGCAAGTTCTTTAAAGCCCACTCTTCAAGCTGAATAATTCAAGATGTCATTATTGGCGATCTGGGGCATTTTGCATATTTAATATGTAATAGAGAAATATTACCTTATATAGAACAAGATTTGACTAACATGTGTCAAGCTCTATGCTGGGTGCTCTTGTACATATCCTGACTTCTCCAACTATTAATTATATCACTTCAGGCAAATGACATAGTCCTTCTATGTCTCAAATTCCTGATAACAATACTGTCAACCTCACAGTTTTGTTGTGAAGAAGAAGTAAGTTAATACATGTAACGTACTGAGATCAGTCCCTGACATGTGCTTAGTAATTATTGAGCTATTATTATTATTATTATATCTCTAAAATTATCAGTGCAAATACTGGTTATGAAAACCCAGAGAGGTGGTTATTACCTCCATTTTACAGGGGAGGAAATGGAGGCTCAAGAGGTTGAGAAAAGGTTGAAAGTCACACAGATGTAGTGCTGTTGCTCACATAAAACTCTTGTTTTAGAGGGCGCCTCGGTGCTCAGATGGTTGAGCATCTGATTCTTGATTTTGACTCATGTCATGATCTCAGGGTCCTGGGATGGAGGCCTGGGTGGGGTTCCATGCTCAGCAGGGGGTCTCCTTAAAGATACTTCTCCCTCTCCCCCTTTCTCACTTGCATGCTTACTCTCCCTCTCTCTCAATCTCTCTTTAATTTTAAAGAGTATTGAGAGTCACACTTTAAAATCTAAAATTTTAAAATCTCTTAAAATTAAAAAAAAAATAAAAATTAAAAAAAAAAGACTCTTGTCTTAAAGTCCAGTCTTCCTACCACACACCCCACCTCAGCAAGGAAACTATAAATAAATGTCCCCGAATCAGCAGAGATATTTTCCTTACATTGGTTAACTTCAAAGTGACATAAAACTGTATGCAAATTCCTTTGATCAAAAAAATAGCACCTTCTGGGACACCTGGGTGGCTCGGTGGGTTCATCCTCTGCCTTCAGCTCAGGTCGTGATCCCAGGGTCCTGGGATCGAGCCCCACATCAGGCTCTCCGCTCAGCAGGGAGCCTGCTTCCCTCTCTCTCTGCCTACTTGAGATCTCTCTCTGTCAAATAAATAAATAAAATTTCAAGATTTTTATGGAATAAAGATCACACAGTACTTGAAAAAAAAATAGCACCTTCAGAATGGGCTACTTTGAAAAGAACATTGTTAATTGGTAGGCACTTAGTTGAGATAGGACAAAGTCCTTTGATGTCCTAAATGTCTTTCCAAGTCTAGTAGCTTAGGGAGCCAAACAGGGGGAAAGAATGAGCACAAGATCAGGTGTCTGAAACTCAGGGTTGAGTCTTCCCTTTGCTCACTGCTGTGAGGTCAGAGACAAAATAACTTAACTTTTTTCTTCAGGTCAGGACTGTGAGGATTAAATAAGATAATGTTTATTACTGCGATGTGAACTCTAGAGCTTTGGGAAAACAATAAGCTATAATTTTTACCATCATAACCCAACTGCCAACCTTCTCTGAAATGACCCCTTTAATGGATGAATGAACTTGACTGAAATTCCTTAGCATTTGTCACCATTTCTATTTCTAGAAACCATGAGCTAAAGGACAGAGAGAAGTTCACATGTAAATGCTTTTTCTTCTTTCTTCCTTTGGAACTCCAAAGAGAATTCAAATATTACATCTTTCATCTCTTAAACCTCATCATAAAAACCAGATGAAGAATACTTTTATTCTTGGGGGAAGCAAGACTCATTGTTTTCATTTAACTGCCTGGCTTTTAACAAGTGTGAATATTTTGCTTCCTAGATACTGCACAATTGGAAGAGAATAGGTCTCATGAAAGCCCAACCTTTCTTACCTAAATACCAGAACATGAACTGTCCCACTAGAAGGAGAAGTGAAGAAGGGAATGATTAACTGAGTAAATGGCACGTCTACACCGAGTCTGAATCTACTTTCAACAGCAACCCTCCCACCCCCACATCACATGTGATCAGTGACACAATCTATCACCTTTCTTGACTATTCTACTATTCTTGTTTAACCTTTCACAACAATTTAATATAACTCTCCAAATATATAATTAATTTCTTTTTTTAAGATTTAATATATTTATTTGAGAAAGAGAGGGAAAGCACAGAGAAAGCGAGAGGGAGAAGCAGACTCCCCACCCAGCAGAGAGCCCAACACGGAGCACGACCCCAGCACCGAGATCATGACCTAAAGGCAGTCACTTTAACCAAATGAGACACCCAGGTGCCCCTAATTAATTTAACTCTTCCATTAATTCCCCAGATAACTATAAACAAAGAAGTTCTTTTCCCAAAAAAGCTGATGGTGAGGTCTCTTGCCTCCATCCTTGTCCTTGTCTCCAGAAAGCCTCTAATCTAACTATCAACTCCTCAAGGAGTTTATATGGTCCAACTCTTAAGAAAACAAAAACAAAACCTGAATCTTTTCAGTAAAAAAGTGTTCAAATAGTGACATTTTGAGTTGAGTTGGGACCACTTCTTTTGCACACATACACACCATCACCACCACCACCACCATCACCAAAAAAAAGTTGGTTTGTAACCTAGTCACTCCATGGTGAGACCCACCAGTAGACAAGCTGTGCTCATGCTACATGAATTTAATCAGTTTACTGGGTCCTAACGCTCATGGACAAGCTGCCAAAAATAGGCAAGGACAGATGAAAACAAAAAGAAAAAAAGTGAGATTCAGAGCAACCAGAGACCACACAGGGAGCAGAAAAATCTTAAAAACAAAAATAAAGAAATCAAACATTTGTTAATATCCTCAAAGAGAAAAAAATTATAAAATGTGTCCATGAAACACTAAGAAATAGTAAAACAGAATAGTGAACAGAGAGCAAGAAAGTGCTCTTAAATATTAAAAATAACACAGCTGAAATTTTACAATATCAGTAAAAAGACTAGATAGTAAAGTCAGAAATCTCTCAGAAAGTAGCATAAAAAAATCAAAGAGATGGACAATGAAAGGAAAAAGATAAGAAATTAGAGGCTCCATCCAAAAGACGTAACATCTAAATAAAAGGAGAGCCAGTACTATAGAATACTGAGGAAGAAATTGATAATAAATAAATAAATAAATAAATAAATTTTGAAGAATTGAAATACATATAACTACAGACTAAAAGAGTTTGCAAAGTACCCAGCATGTGAATAAAAAGGACCCACACTGAGGTATATCACCGTAAAATTTCAAAGTGTGGATAATCTTAAATGTAATTGAGGGGGGAAAATAGGTCAGATACAAAAGTCTGAGAATGGAAGTGGCATCAGACTTTTAATATGAGAAATGATTAAAAAATAGGATAATGCCTTAAAATCCCAGAATTCTATACCATCCAAATGATTAATCAAGATACATTTTTATATAAGCAAGGATTCAAAACATTTACCTTCTATGCATCGTTTCCCAAAAACCTACTGGAGGATGTACTCCCACAAAAATGAGGAAGACTGGGATTTAAGAAACAAAGCATCAAACAGGACAACAGTGAACAGAAATCTTATTACAGTAGCTACTCAGTAGACCCAGAGAATAACTTCTCCAGATTGTTGCATAGGGGTACTACGAGGAAAGCCTGGGTGGGAGCATAGTAATGACAGGTTTGAGTATACAGAGAAGAATCTACCTATTTGACAAAGATATTGGAGAGTTCATTAAAAAATAGCAATAGGTACTAGACAAAAATAAAAGACAAGATAGCATGAACTCCAGAAAAAACAAAGAGCTATACAAAAAAGGAGCAATGGTTATGTGTTACTGTTTGACTTAGCAGTGAAAAATATCTGTTTAAATCATAATACTATAAACCTTGACCACTGATTCAACAAAATACTGGTCAATAACTTTATCAAGGGGATGAGGGAAATGAATTACAGGGAAAGTGAGAGAGCTATCATATTTCTCCTTAGGTGAATAAATGAAAAAAAATAGCAGTTGCATATTTAGGAATACAAGAGTAAATAGTAGGAAAACAGCCAAAAGTGTTGATGTATAAATCTATTTGAATATAATATATAAATATAAAATATATACCTTTAGGAAGAGGGACTGAAGAATGAAACAGGCAATGTTATATTTCCTTTATAAGCATAGTTGTATATATGGCTTTCAAAACTATGACTATATGCTACATTGATTTAAAAATATACTTAATGTCTTTACAATTTTAAAATTAGAATTAAAAATCTCTATGATGCAATCAGCATCAAGGAACACTGGAGACTATAAGAATAAAGCTCAAGTAAGTAACTGGCCCAAGCCAAACAATCACAAAACACCATATTCATTTTAATCTTATACAATCTTGGGGAAGTATGCTTTACTCTCTCTTTGTAGCTACATCACTTCAAAAATCAGAAGTCCTAGTACCACTGCTCCAATGTTGCGAAAAACATTGGATGGATATTCTAATTTCTCTCTCTGGTTTATTACAGGAACAAATGAAAAAGACTTCCTTTATCAATTTTTTTCATGATTGATCAAATCCCTAATTTCTCCACCATGCTTTCACTCTTTGGAGTATACCTTAAATGCTTTGGTCTAACCAAACTAATACCCACTGTTTTTTATACTAATATTTATCCACTTGATGGTAAATACGCAAACACAGCATAAAACTTCTTCCAATAAAGGCAATGCTTCTGAATGACAGACTTCACTTCACATTTCTTAAAAATGCATTATCTATTTAATAAAAGAATGCATTCTCCAGTTACAGATCTAACACTTTACTAACATTTTCCTAAAACACTAACAATTCACTAAAATGATTCCAAACCCTCTCATAATTACCTTTGAATTTGGCTTTTGGGGATTACCGGGTGATTGGCATTAGGGAGGGCACTTGATATAATGGGTGTTATGCATAACTGATGGATCACTAAATTCTACTAATAACAGAGAATATGTTAATGAAATCAGATATAAATAAAGAATTTTTTAAAAAGACAAACACACCCAATTCCATTAGTTTTAAATCTTCCTGAACCAGATAAGCCTGGGCATACATTTAAGGAAGTTAATACTAGTCAAGCATGCACTTGACCTACAGGTAAGAATAATTCCTTAGTATACACATAACCAAACCATGTATTGTTGTTTGGCTTTAAAAATATGCAAACTGGTTTAATAAAAATGAATTCAAACACAGCATTTAGGAAAAGCGATTTGTTTACCTCTGTTGGTTTGTAGCAGTCTACAAGAGCTTCCTAGAATAAAATACACAGAAGGTAAGTTTGATTATTTTAAAATCCATTATCATTTAAAAAGTGAAATTAAAAATTATTTTCTCTTCATGGTGTTCTACTATGCATGGTAAATCCAGATTTTCTATCGACCATCTAGAAACACACTTTATCTCAGCACCTGTCGGGTCGTCTTGAAGATATCGAAAGTTGTACATTCCTACGCACGAACGCTTTGCACTCTTCAGAACACACACGTGCCTTTCCTTTGGGCTACTAAAAGTAGCTAAAGCCCCTTTGAAGTCCTTAATTTTACAAAAAACCTTCTATAGGCCACTACATTTTCTGCAGAACCTGCTGCCTGCTTTACTGTTTCTAACTTTTGTAACTAGATGCTAATGCAATCATAAATTTACCAACAAGGAATGATCACTAAGCTGAGACTGTTCACCACACAAGGGACACTAGTAATTATTAACACACGGAACACATTAATACATTAAAATGTGTCCTTTCGTTGCCTTTAGAGATCCCTTGCCGTTGGTGATGACCAACGACCATTAGCAGTAATTATCAGTGACCACAAAGAGCCATGACAGGGCAGAAGCTAATTGGTTTTAGAAACTCCCAAATGCAGATATTAAAATGATAGATCTGACCTCCTGTGGGAAGGGAAAGAAATGTTGTTTTGCTCTGGACTGAGGAAACAGGAGACAGCTTCAACATCCGCTGTTGTACTAGGAGGTTACCAGGCAAGTGTACTCTAACAATCTTTCTTTTATTAGGTTGTAAACAATCTGCTCTAGAAACTGATTTCCTAGGTGAGAGAATCCAAAACCAGGAGACCAGAGTCCTGGCTTGGACGCCCCAGATCTGGCCCAGCACCTCTCCTCTCACATAACTGGAACATTACTTGACCATAGTCAAGAACTGCTTTACCATCAGACACGCCCTGCAGGGGGAACGGATACTGAGCACCCCCCCTCCTCTCCTCTCGGCCCACTGCCTGCTCTGGTCCTGGTGCTAACACCGCCCTAGGGCAGGATCAGTGCACACCGGGTTCCGGAGATGCAAGCCGATTCAAGCACTCACAACAGGCAAGTTCTAGATTTTGAAAGCGGCTTACCCGTAACTTTAAAGCTCTCTCTTCTTCGCTGTCAGCATCAAGAAGATCATCAATGTCAATTTCTACTTCTGGCATTTCTTCTTCCTGGTTCGGGGAGGCAAAGGGGGAGGCATTCTATTTAGTGAGAAACTACATGGCACCAAACCAACCTAGTTGACTTATTTAAAGAAATAACTAGATCACGGATGGGGCAGGGATCAACAATGGAAGGAGAGACCAGATGGAAGAAGAGGGAAAGCAGGGGATGGGGAAGAAGTAGGGGAAAGAGAGAAAGTGGGGAGAAAGGGGAAGCCAGAAGAAAAGGGAAGAAAAAGAGGGAGGGGGTGAGTGGAAGGAGGAGGGGGAAAGGAAGGGGCAGGGGAGAGGGAGCAAAAAAGATTGAAGAGTCACAGAACAGTAGAAAGTATTTCAAAGATGACAATTTCCTACGTTATGGCAGAAAGCTACAATTATGGGTAGAGGATGGGCGTCAGAAGATTACAGAAAGAACAGCGACACCTTCCCGGTAGGGGTCACCTCCTCCCCAGCTCCTCCCCGTCGCAGGGATGGGTCTGCAGAAGCTAGAGAGAGACCTCTATGAGGGACATCGGGGCTTAGTCGCTCAGTACTGACTGCATCACGTGGTCCTCGGGGGCAAGGCTCACTTCCTGAGTGTCTCCTTTCTAGTTAGATGCGTTCACTAATAGTGCTCAACCATTCTCTTTTTTCTATTCCAACAAACAAGAGGACCCAAGCATTTGGAGGAAACCAAGGAATATGATATACTGGTGCGAAATGGTAAGAAATGTATGTATTGGTCTCTACCCTGGTTCCTGGCACAGAGCTCCTAAAACCCTCATGAATGGGGGTGCCAACATTTGTTCTAACATTTAGTCTCTGACCCCAGTTCCTGAAACAGAGCTCCTAAATCCCTTAGGATTTCCTGGCTGGTAGGAACATCTTGAGTTTTAATGAGGTAACTCTTGGTGGGCTCCTGGATGGAAGCTGCTCACAAGAAAGACCAAACCATGATCGGAAGTTTGGAACTTTCCACCACACCCCTCACCCATCCTTCTAGAAAAGGGGGGGCTGGAAATGGAGGGAGGCACAAACGTAGCCTCTATCCAGGTTGAGGCTGCTGAGCAGATCCGCACTCCATGGTCAGGATGCTGGGAAACCCTACACTGGATGTGCGTGCTGCTTCCGTCCATCGGTGGCTTCCAGCCTCCCTGGCTGCCACCATGTCCCCTCCCCCACAAGCTGGTGCTCTGTCACTCAAAGCTGCCCATGCCCCACCTCCTATTTTTGTGTGTATGTGAAATCTCATCTGAAAGGAGTCATTTAGAAAGCCACAAACAGAGGGGTGTTAGAGCTCTCAAGGGTCTACCTGACTTCCCACAGTGAAAGGACATTTGGAGACTGAAACACCAACAGAGAAAATCACCAGTTTCTGAAACAGCCAGTAGCCCACAAACACAGACCACAGCTAGGGAGCCACAGTGTGGACGGAGCCCACAGGGAACCTCCCCAGGCCCATGAATGCTGAACCAATGGCCATCAGAGCGGAGCCCAGCGCACACTGGCTTACGTTCTGGTAAATGTGGTTAGAGTTACATCCACAGCGCAATGTGGCTCTAAAAACTACCATATAAGGCCAAAATACCCACAGCCAGTTTCAGCTGCTTCTACTCAAGGAAAGCAAAAGAGACAAACCCACGATTTCCTATCTGACAATCCACACAGAACCCTCTTCCGTTTCGCCACTCCTCCCCCCAAAACAGTCATCTGCATTTGGCATTAATTTTTGGTGAGGACACGAAGTCTATATTTAAGTCAAGGTTCAACGTCCTGGAGCAGGGAGCAGAATACAGAACCTGCTCGAGGAATCACAGCTAGGGGAAGCTCAACGTCTGCTATTCGTAAAGGAAATGACAGAGTAAGTCAATAAGGCTCTCCTCAGAAGAGTAAGGCAGTGGGTTTCCCTGCAAACATTATTCAGCTCTGATGCCCAGCCAAATTCGGCCAAATGGGCCTTTATTTGTTAGCAAAGCAGACTCCCACCCCTGCAGGAGGCATCTACCATACTCTCCTTAAGGAATGCACTCAGCTCTCCCTCAGATACTACATTTGACCCATTTTCTCCAGCCCGTGAGATCTGGACTGTCCAATATGGCAACGGCATGTGGTATTTTCATTTAAATTCACTAAATGAAATCCAATTAAAAATTCAGTTCTGCAGTCTCATTAGCCACACTTCAGTGCCCAGCGGCCACACGTGGCCCGTGGCTCCTGTGCAGATGCGGAGCCTTTTATTCCATTGGACAGGACTGCCCTAGAGTCCACTCACCACCTGGCCCAGATATTGGGAAGCAAAGCCTCCTTCCCTCTCAAAGGAGCTTGACAGGAGGAGAGAAAACGCCCGTATCACAAGGTCAATACCATTACCAAGGGTATATGGCAGGGAAAACCTAGGTTTGGCTTTCCTGAAGCAGACTGTCTTCACCGACTGAGTAATTACAACAATCATTGGGCATGGACACTTTCTACCAAACGAGGATGCTTCTCATTACCACCACCCCGTCTGTCAGTGGCTGGGAGGAGTCCGAGCTCTGTGTACACCCCAGGAGGGTGGAGTACGGGTGTGCTGTGAAGATCGGTGATGGCGAAACCAAAGCCCGTGGCACAATGACATGGAGACATGGGCCATGGAAGTAAACATGGGAGAGACCTGGGGATCAAGGAATGATCTAGTATCAAGTAGAGAATCCTATGTATATTTGGAGGCACCTGGGTGGCTCAGTGGGTGAAGCCTCTGCTGAAGCCTCTGCCTTCGCCTCAGGTCATGATCTCAGAGTCCTGGGATCGAGCTCCGCATCAGGCTCTCTGCTCAACAGGGAGCCTGCTTCCTCACCTCTCTCTCTCTCTGCCTCTCTGCCTACTTGTGATCTCTGTCTGTCAAATAAATAAAATCTTTAAAAAAAAAATAACCCTATGCATATTTGGTATTTAAAATTTTTAATGAGGAATGCAGAAATAGTCCACATTTCATGGAAATTCTCTTTGGCGCTATTCAATGTATAGAGCAGTGTCACCAAATAAACAACTTTAGTGACAGATCACATTGTCGACGAGGGAATAACCACAGCCACAGCTTACTCTGATGTCCTCGTGTTTAGCTGTGTTTGAGGATTTCCCCACATTAAAAATAAATCAGGGGTTATGGTAACACTAAGTGAAACCATCTCCTCAGGATCCCTAGGCTAAGTCACCAGCCAACATATCCCCCTTTTAGTCAGAGGCCTTCCTGTTGGTACCACAGAACAAGCCCCTTGATCATCACCACCCATCTTCTTGTTCATACATCTGTTGGGAACCCACTATACGTGAGACATTGTGGGCCAGGCCCTGTGAGACTCGGCCTGCAAGGGACTGTCTGTCAGTCGAAGCTTGAAACAAAATAACATACAATGGCACCTAAAGAGAAAGACAAACCCCAAGTTCTTGAGTAATTCAAGAGAGGGAAACCTTCCTCCAAGGGCTGCCTGGGAGGGTTTCACCAAGGAGTATGTAAGCTGGCTTTGAGGACTGGCAGGATTTGGAGAGGGTTGTGGGGGAAGGAGAGTGTCCACAAGAGGCAAAATATACACAAGAGGCAAAAATACAATGTGAGTTGTAAATATGGCATGTAGGAAGGTCCTTGGGCCAGGAGTCAGGCAGCTCTGTGTTGTCAATTTGAATGCCTATGGTGAGCAGAGGGGTTACAGAAATGAGCACTAAGGTAGCTGGGGGCACTATAAGGAGTAGTGAGGAGCAGGGCAAACTGGAATAAATATGCCCTGAAGAAAAACAGCAAAAAACACTCCATTCCTGCCAATTAGAGCCACCAGATTTTCTAACTTCTCAGAAGTTAGAAAGAAATAAACTAACTGTATTTTTTTAAAATACAAGCACACTTGACACCACGCTGAACAGGGTTCATGGTGTAAATTTTCTGGCAAGTGTGTGTGTATAAACTAACTTCTCAGAAGTTAGTTGAAATAAAACATTGCAATATTTTAAAAGTTGGCTAACAATCCCTTAAAATCCTGTCAAGGACAAACAAAATCCATCCCCCTGCAGGCTGCAGTTTTTCCTCATCCTGCAGAGACTGGCCCACAGAGGGCTCCGGAGCAAGGCTGGAAACTGCAAGAAGGGGAGGCCGCCAAGGGAGGAGGAGAGGAGAAGCGGAGGCCTGCGGAGAAGCACACACTCACCCCAGAGTGAGCGAACCGGGCTTGAATGAGTTGTGGCAAGAACAAAAAGATCTTAAACCAGGATTAACCGGGAGGGAAAACGGGATGGCATCTGGAAGTGAGCAGGGTGGCAGGTGAGGGAGAAGGAAAGGGTAAGAGAAGATCCAGGTTTCAAGCCCCAGAGGTGTTGGGGGAAAATGCCATAATAAGGAGCACATCTGGGACCTGGAGTGCTGTTCACAACCAGCAAGCAGTTCAGAGGTAACCGATCTGCCATCCCCGCTCCCCGCCCCAAAGCTCCCAGCTCTGGAGCAGATGCCAGAGATGCAGGACCCCTGCCGTTGCCACTGCAAAGGGACACGCTACAGTGCTGAGCAGCAGAGGCCCAGCCCGGAGTGGGCAGAGGCTGCGGCCTGGAGGCGGCCATCTCCGCTGGGAGCGCACAACAGGCCCCGGCATGAGGACATGCTCAGGCTGCCCACGCAGGCTCCCGAAGCTTGGCCGGCCTGTGGGAACACACACACCCTTGCACACGCACACATTCTCACATACTCTCATGCATACATACGTGCATTACACACACACACACGTGTGCATTCACATGCATACACTCTCATAGGCACATGTGGACACACTCATGCACATTCTCATATATATGCATACACTCACAAGCTCACACTCACATACACTCACACCCAGGCTCATACGCACACTGTCACATGCACACACACTCACATCTCTCACTCTCATGTGCACAAACTCATATACACACACTCTCACATGCAGTCTCCCATGCGCACACACGCACATGCTCACACTCTCTCACATGCACACATGTATACACACTCTTACATGTGCACATGCACTCAGATGCACACAGTGCCATGCTCATACACTCATGCACACACATTCACGTGTGCACACACACTCACATACCATATACACACACTTGCCAGAAAATTTACACCATGAACCCTGTTCAGCGTCGTGTCAAGTGTGCTTGTATTTTAAAAAAATACAGCTCCGCGGCGGTGATGGGGCCAGGAGCGCAGGAGCTAAACCAGCTTGTACACGGATTCTGGTTTTCTAGCTCTGTGACCCACTGCCTAACGGCTTCCCAGAAGTGCCAGAGGCTCCTGGTTCTCAGCAAGCCTCCAGCTCCAACAGGGCTGTGAAGGGCTGCGGGACGGGAGCCTGTGACCCTGGCGGGGCGCAGATGGACACACACGGGGTGGGACACGCAGGCGGCAGGGTAGAGCACCCAGGCGGCAGGGCAGGGCTGAGCAAGGGCCCGAGCCCACAGCCGCATTCACAGCCGCCTGCTGTGAACATGCAGGGCAACTGGCTTAGGAAGAACATAAAGAGAAGAGAGGCGAGCGGAAGCCCAGGGGTTCCGGGAGTTCCCTCTGAAAATATTTACATTTCAGGTTCTCATTTTAATGACAATCCCCAAAATTTCTGTAAGCAAGAATATGTTGTCTAAGAATCGTCTGGACGACCACCCTTTAACCTTCAACTCGACTCTGTCTACACATTGGCATCAAGCAGAACGATTGTAACCGTCCTGGGGCTAATGACTGGAAGGCCAAAGGTTTAACACCGAATGGATGTTAAACACAGAGACCTGTTAGATTCCTACCCCCGCGAGTATGCCCACCAGGTGAAGCCAGAAGACCTCTCTCACGGGATGCACAGGGGCAGGGCGGGGCCTCCTTCCTCACTTCGAAGGAGTGACATTAGCTGCCACAGATGAATTCATGTTGTGTCCCTCAATTCCACTGGCTGGGTGCTTTCCAGTCAATTTGCAATTTTTATTTGATTTTATAACTGGAAAAACCATTAGCATCAAGAGTTACGCTTAGTTTTAAGTATCACATATTTAAATATTATATTACATGTTCAAGCAAGTCCTGAAAACTGCCAGAAATCCTTTCCACTTAAAAAGGAACCTGGCCTGCCCTACGGCACCTTGCTGTGGAATTTCAGAACATCGGGGATCAAGAGGAGACACTGGAAATGTCCAGAAAGGGAACAGGTCACGGAGGCAGGCAGAGAATCGGTGTCATCAAGCAGAGGAGCAGTAATTTCAAAATCCTGAGGGAAAACGATTTCCAAATGGGACGCCTCCATGCCCACAAACTGCCAACCGAGAGAGAAACACCACAGACATTTCAAGACACCTCAGGTTTTACATCTTAATAGATGTGCCTCCCATCTGAGGAAGAAGTGCTCCAGTGAAACAAAGAACTAGGAAAGGCATCTGTGGTTGATCTGTGGTTGGCAATGGTGCAGACTGGAGGGCACACGCCCCAATCGAGCTGGAGGAGGGTACCTGGGGGGCCGGGAAGTGAAGAACAAAGCGCGTGGGCCCTCAAACCTGGGAAGCTGAGCAGAAAGAACGGAGCTGAGTGTACTGGGCAACGGAGGCTTGGGGTCGGGCACACACCTGCCTGGGGCCAGGCATTCAGGGGGCTGGAAGAGGATGGCCTCATGTGGATCCAAAATGGGGCAACACATGAGGTCATCCCAGCTCCGATGCCCTTGGCAAGTCCTATGATCCCACATTACCAGCCTTTCCATTAATACCCACTCATTTTAAAATTTAAATAAGCTTCAAGGGTTGAAGCTGGCTTCAAGCCAAAAACAGTAACCCCCAAACTCTTCCTTTAAAAAAAAAATGAAAGAGCCTAACGAAACTTGATCCTGTGGCGAAGGGACTGTTAAGGTAACACCCACGAAGGATGCTCTTCTTGCCATCCAGAAGAGCAAGTCTGTGTCTCCCTTTATCCCAGACATTTCCCAGCTGAAGTTCACCTCCAGAGTACGGAGAGCACCCCTCCATGGTCACCACCCACATCCACCTAGTACCCCACACAGAGAGCCACCCCTGTCCTCTTGCAAAGAAAACATGATGTGATACAGGTGAGCAACACTGACGTGGTTTGATAAACACCATAAACTGTTCTAATATGTTGATAGTTCACGTGCTTGATTTGGTACTTCCCACCATTATCATTGAACAAATGACCTGTCACACAGCCTCAAGTCACAGCAGCCCAGGGGAGAGCTGCCGCCTTAACATTCAACAACAGAAAATGAATGCCGACTCACAGAAAGATTCGCGTTACTGGTCTTGTGAGATTATTCTAGGAAAAGGCATATCTACGGCAAACGCTAAGAGCACCAGGAAGATCCACGCAACATCTACTGGCGGCATACCTACCACCACCGAGCACTTTCTAGACGCCAGAGAGAAAGAACAGACAACCGACAAAAACACCCGTTCTTGTGGAGATCAAACCTTGGAAGGGGAAGACACACAATAAACATGTAAGCACCACAGACAGCACAGCAGACAGCGGTAAATACTTTGGAGGAAAAATAGGCAGAGGGGAGGGACAGGGAGCAGCAAGACTAGAATTTTACCCCTGGTGAGAGAAATATCCGAATAAAAGACCTCAGAGAGAGAGAGGGAAGCGGGTTGGATGTCCGGAGGGAGACATCGAGGGGGACTAGCAAGTGCTCAGGTGTATCTGAGAGCTGCCAGGAGTCAGGCGTCACTAGAGTGGGCTTGAGGTGGCGCCCCGGTGAGGACTGACTTGTCCAATCCGTGAGAGAAAAGCCACTCCGAGTTGGAGCAGAGTGGTGGTGCGATCTGAGTCACCTTTTAGAAAGGATCACGCGGGGCTCTGCGAGCTATGGACGTGAGCAGAGTCCCCGTTAGAGGCGGCAGAAATCACCTGGTAAGAGACCATGTTGCCGTAGACCAGGCGACAGAAGTGCAGTACGTAATTCTCCTCCTACTTGGTTCGCTGGAAGTCAAGGCTGGCCGCTGAGATGCTAAGGAAAGGAGCTGCTGTGCGGGAAAGCAGCAGGACGGCGCCGAGCCGAGCTAGGGAGGTGCTTTCCTGGATGTGAACCCCATTCCCTGGCCCCCATGTCAATTGTTCCTCTGCTGATGGGCTACACCGCACAGGCCTCTGCCACCCCCAATCTCTGCCACTCCCCAAACCTGCACAGACTCAAGGATCAGTAGTAACACGACCTCAGACATGGCTAAGGTTTCCGAGCCCATCTGATCAGCGGATCCTTCTTTTAAAAAATTTAATATAAATGTTTCTTCTGGCGCATCTTTCACTCCTTACCCCTGAAAATCGCATGTAAAGACCTAACACATCACCAACTTACTCAAAACCACAAGGATTAAACGGGCAGGGCACGGACAAATGTAAGCAAAAATCCCCAGAAGCAGAGCTTTCAGGAAACAGTAACACTTTGCGTTTCTGCGTTCTGCGTATGAACGCTCAACATGCACAGCGGGTCATGAACAATGCCAGAGTGACCAGAAAAAAAAATCAGAGGTTGTGTTCTTAAGCAGGTATTTGACAATAAGGGAGAGCTAAGGCAGTTCGCAGAGACGGCGAGGACGGCCTTCTCAGCCAAGGCAGAATGGATGTCCCGAAGGTTCTGGCTGCACTGGACGGCCACCGCCCCCTGTGCTGACTCACAGCAGGGGGACGCCTTTAGGTCCCCAGCCCCCGAGAGCAGCACCTGCATCACCAGGAGCACCATGTGCAAGCTCCCAGACCAGCACGGAGAGGGTGGTGGACACACACGCTCAGAAGCACGTCAAGCAGAGGACAGGAGGGATCAGGTGGGTCAAGAACGTGGACAAGACAGTGGGGCCATGAGCTCAAGTTGCTGTGAAGCCGCAGGCAACAGCTAAGGACATGGGAGAGAATACAGGGCTGTCCCAGAAGAGAGGGCTGCTGTCATTCACAGGGAACAAGAGGCAATGGGTGTGCAGCCTGTCCCTAAGAAGTCACACTGGGCTATGACCTGCTTCTCCTCCCTTTAGTCATATGGCCGAGACGGTCTTTGGATGGATGATGATTCATTCCTACGCTGAAGGGCCCAGCAGAACTCTTCAGGCTGGAAACACTCAGACTCAGGGTGTCACAAAGGCAAACATCTGTTCCAGCTCAGTTCTTAGAAGGCAGTCCTCCTGCACTTTCAAACCGGTCACCGCACTGTTCGTGACTCAGTCGTTCCAATGGGAAACCGCGTGACCAGGGTGTTGGGATTACGGGAACACAGAATACTGAATGCGGACATTTTCCCATCTCCTATCTTGGGAAAGCTGCTACATCTGCTATGGCTACATGTGTTCGGGGTTGACAGGTACACAGAAGAGTAAGACCGAGCAGGAGTCGTAGAGCTGCTATTTGGAAGAGACGCCAGACACCGAAAAGAAACTGTGATTCCCCTCTGGAGACTTCCAGGTACAGACCGGCAGGCACGGCGCACTTGCAGTGTGGCAGACTGTGGGTAATATGAGCTCTCAGGTCACAAAAGAGACATGGAGGAACCTTATATACCTATCGCTAAGAGAAAGAAGCCAACAGGGAAAGGCTCCATGCCAGAGGATTCCAACCATATGACGTTCTGGAAAAAGGCAAAACTATAGAGGCAGTGGAAAGAAAGATCAGCGGTTGCCAAAGGCTTGAGGGGAAAGGAGGGATGAACGGGTGGGGCACAGGACAGTTAAGGGCAGCGAGAGTGTATGACATTGTCGTGGTGGATCACTGTCCTTAGGGCCAAACCCATAGAAGGGACAACACAAAGAGTGACCCTCAATGAACACTCTGGAGAGTGGCTGAGAAAACTGTATCAAAATCCTTTTTAAGTGGAAGGCAGGCAGGCGGCGACAAGGGGTTCCCCCGGCCCCGCCCTAAGGGGAAACCATCTTTACTAGGATTTTACACCACCCTGGAAGGAGCCCTCCACCCTTTCCCATATTATAGATCGGTGACAAAACCCTGATTGGATGACAGGTGCGGGGAGGTGGTATTCAGAAGGAAACAGCCCGCCAACAAGCCCATAAAAACCCCTGGACTTAGAAACTCTAGTGGCAACCCCCTTGGGCCCCCTCCCTCCTTGGGAGCTCTGTACTCTCACTTTGCTATCACTCAATAAACCCTTGCTTTGCTGCCCACCAAAAAAAAAAATATATATATATATATATATATATATCTCAATACTGGCTCAACTGTTGTAATAAATACACCAGACTAATACTAGATTTAGCAACAGCGGAAGCAGGAGGAGGGAGTGTATGGGGGTACTTTCCGGAAGCTCGGTACCTTCTAGGGTACAGG
This sequence comes from Mustela nigripes, assembly GCF_022355385.1. Classification (NCBI taxonomy): domain Eukaryota; kingdom Metazoa; phylum Chordata; class Mammalia; order Carnivora; family Mustelidae; genus Mustela; species Mustela nigripes. The sequence continues at coordinate 133,852,476 of NC_081561.1, read as the reverse complement.
TGAGAGCTCAGGGCCACCCACTGGGACGTTCTGCCTGAGGAAGAGAACTTGCCAGAAGTTCCTTCCATTACCTCCCTCACATGGCCAGGGAGGGGAGGGTCTAGAGGAGCTCTTGCTCCAGGGACCACAGTGGGGTCAGAGCGCGGGTCCCTGGGCACACTGGGCACATCCAACATTGGTCAAAGTCTAGACTCAGAAAGAAAGGCCAGCCAAAGAAAGTGACTCACCAGCAGTTCTGTGCGAAAGGAACAGACCGAATGGAGCGCTGCTTCACTAACGGCCACGATCATTTCCACGTAATAAGTGCTACTCTGCCTCAGCGAGGTCACCGTTCCAGGAAGCGTGGCCCCGGACCCCGCCTGCTCCTCCATTCCCCTCATCTAATCCATCGCCAAGTCTATCTGTTCTCTGGCTTAAATGGCTCCTGAACCTGCACTTTCACCTCCTGCACTACCCCACACCTATACTAAATCATCTCTTGCCTGAATTATTGCCCGTTTCTCCCAATGGCTGCCACACATCCAGTCTCATCCCTCTATCGGTCCAGCCTCCACTCTGTACCAGGGTAGCAACTTTAAGAACACGAATCTGGCACTGCCCTGCTGAAGACCTTTCGGTGGCTTCCCATCAGTCTTAAAAACCCATAGAAGGGACAACACAGTCTTAAAACCAAAATTCCTGGCACGGCTTACGTGGCGTGCTGGGTGCCTGCCCCTTAACCCCCACCCTGCCCTGTCCTGATCCCTCAACATGCTCCCCGCTGAGGCCTCCACAGGGCCTTTGCACATGCACGTGTGGTATGCTCTTCTCAATAGCTGAAGTCAGCAGTCACTTCCTAAGAGGGAACGTCCTTGGTCTCGCTTGTGCCGAGGTTAACCCCCCCCCCCCACCCCTGAAACTGTATTCCCAAGACCACACACTTCTTTGTTGCAGGTACCACACAGGTCAAGTTTTACACTTGTTGGTGTCCCTCCCTAAACTGTAAGTCCCCAGCGCAGTGCCTTGCATGGAGTCCGGCACACGGGAAGCCCTTGCTAATCATTTCTTGAATTAAAGTCTGAACAATTCACTGAGTTAGGTCTTATCCTTGCTGCGGTTTCTGGAAATGTTTGAGTATCTTGACTCACGGGCTGAGGGCTTAGTTTCAAACTCAGACAAGCTGACCCCAATCTGCATGGCTTTATGCCAACATGTGTGTTCTCCACCTTTCAGAATGCAGCGTGCTGAGCAAAAGATTTGTCCCTGCCGATTTCAGGGACTGTGGGCGCAGCAGGAGAATGGCAGAGCCCTTTCCAGAGTGCTGGACGGCAGCCAGAGGGCCCTCCAGGGATTGCTTCACTATCATAGCTTCTGGACGCTCCAACACATCAGAAATAGCCCAGGCACTCACCAATCTGGAACCTGGGAGGTGATTCCAAGTTTCCATGATAGCTGGAAGACCTGAGCCTCATGTGTTACAAACATGGTGGAGATGGTCGATGTAAGCACTGTTTTTTCCTGGGGCTGTCACAGAAAAGCCCACGTCCACACCGGAGGATATGATCCATCGGGACAGACAGTTGGGATGTGGGCAAGGGACCAGTGTCTGTACTAGTCTACATTACCTACTGGTCAGCAGTGGGAATGGAAACTGGACAGAGCTACCCTAGGGTGCCAAGTGAAACCTAAGTCTTGGACAGAGAAAGATTCAAGATTATAAGGGAGCGGGGAAAAGGCCAGTTGTTCCACAGAAGCAAGTAATTAGGAAGCTACTTGGGAAGTGGCTGTGATATATTGCCAGTCTCCTGGGGCTAAAATAGAGTTTATTTAAGATCTGGTGCTTTGGGAGTTTAACCGATTTTTAATTGTAGGTCTAGTAATTTATTTTGTGACTGCTCTTCTACAAAAGTACTCAATTTTTTAAATGTCAACAGGTTTCAGCCATGCCACTGAATAGTTAGAGTGTACTTGAAGAGCATGGCAAAAGGGTCCCCACGGGACTCGATGGCGCAGTACACAAGAAATCAAAGGTGTGGAAAATTCCGGGTGTGTGATCAAAGCAGCGGGAATGAGTCAGAGTTCCTTCTTGGATTGTTGACTCCCCACTTGAAAAGCCTACTCTCAGAGCACTCTGCGGCGAGAAGCAGGAAGCACTCCTTCTCAAGTCCTGACCTGCAGAACACCTGCCTCAGAAGCCCCATGTGAAATCGCAGACCCCTGAGCACTGCCCCCCACCCAAGAGCCACTGGACCACAGCCTCTACACAGGTAACGGGAGCCACAGAGGATTCACAATCCAATTAGTTTGCTTCAGAAGGGGTTGAGTGTCTTTGCAGAAAGGGAAGACATTCCATACCAGAGAAGGGCAACAAAAAGGAAGAGCCACTCCTCACATAGGGTGTCCACTCCCCATCTAGAACTTTCGTTCTACCATGATGGGCTGGGTGCTGAGGATTCTACCACCAACAAGACATGAGACCCCCACCTGACGTTTGGGGAGCAAGACAAAGGCAAATGGAATGGCAGCTACACAGAAGAACACTGTGGCATGTGGTTTGGCTGTGAAACACAAGCAAGAAGTGGCTGTTCTGTCCTACTCAATCAGGGGCCACACAAAGACCGATACCCGCTCAAGGCCACTGTTGCTCGGCCGCTTCTCCTTTCTGCTTTTCCTAGACCCTCTGTGAACAGATGGCACTGCTGGGCTCACCTGAGTTGTCCCTCAGCTCCTGCCAGGGGCTCCATTTTGAAAGTGAGTCAAAAAACCCATCCTCCACAGCGTTTGTCATTGTACAGGTCTTCAACACAGGATGAGGCGAGATCAGGGGGAATGCCAAAAAAAAAAAAAAAAAAAAAAAAAAAAAAAAAAGCAAAGCTCTGGCAAGGGAACTGAGCCCTCTACACACCTCTCACCATGGAGCAGCCCTCCTGTCCCCGTGGAGGGAGGTCTTCTGATATCGGGTAGCCAGGCCACACACAAAACCCTGAAGCCAGTCCTCCTCCTCACAGCCTGTGGTGACAGGGGGACAGATGTCATAACCAGATTGTTTCCACCCTGGAAAGCAACGCTTCAACCGCTTGCATACCCACCACCAGCTATCCCATAACAGTCTGGAAATCAGCAATTTGCCAATCCTATAAATCAACCCTTTAACTCTGGGGCCACCCACACCCATCTCCCTAATCCTACAGATCCCGGGCAAGCAGCAAACATTCAATTCAGTTCAAACTCAGTGCCTTCCCCACATGAGCCCAGAGCCCCCCGGAGCCAGAGATCCACTGGTGTGGACCTTCTGGGAGTGGCTGTTGATGAAGGGGGTACACAGCATCACTTCCTAGACAAACACCAGCAACTAGAAGATCAGCCTTCACCCACAGTGGATATGTAGCAGGTTTTCCTTGAACTCAACAGGCCAGAGCTGAGCCTCTTACACTGGGCTCTTCTGACTTTTTCCTCCCCAAGAAAATACTCCCCCCATCCTCCATCTTGAGGAATGCAAGTTCAGGAGATAATCCTTAGGAACACTGGGTTGAGATTTAAGTGCCCCCCACCATAAGGTTATGGGTCTGGGAACCAAAAGGGGGAAGCCAGGGGCAGAAGTTTGAGCTTCAGTCTGTGGCAGGTGGGAGGTCACGTTTATGTGAAGGGATGGGAGAGAAAGAGCGAGCGCCCAGACCTTTCTTATACCTAGAAACTCTCATCTGCCTTCCAAAATGCTGTCAGCCCTGATTATGAAAGAGTTTCACCTTCGATTCCAGGCAAGTCGCACAAAACACAATTCCAGTCTTTCCAAAAAGGCCAATTCTGTTATTCTGATTCAGCGCAAAGTAAGCTTCAACTAAGACAGCAAGTTGTTACCTCCTATGCATCTGTCACTTTTGCTACTGGAACAGACACTCATTTTAGCACACAAGTAATGGCAAATGCACAGAAAGAAAGGGATGCCATGCTTTATTTTTAATTTCCACAAATGGACTGATCTCCATGTCAAAGGAAAAAAGCGGTGACAGATAACAAAGGTGCAAATGCCTTATTCCGATCTATGTTTTTATTCCCAGAAAGAGGGGTGACATGGTCAAAGCTTTCCCCAAATCCTTATTTAGTTTCTTCCAGGCGGGGAATAATTTGGATTGAAGATGACATCTTCTAAACAACCTTACAAATTAAAACAAAACAAAACAAAAACCCCAAAATCAAAAGTTCTCTGGAACAGAAATTAATTAGATTTAAGAATCTGATGCCCTGCAGTCTGCTAACTTCTGACATCAATGAGAGAGGAGACAGAAGGCCTCACACCTAGTGGGCACTCCATAATTGTCTGTTGAGTGTCCAATCACATGATTTATCCCAAGTCCCAAAGGCTCTTTGCACTTGCAAGCTAATTCAGTTGTCATAAAGGCAAGCAAGGTAGAAGATTTATGATTACCCGGTTACCCCAAATGACCACAAATCCTTGCCAACCTCTAGGATGCTCCAAGCAGCCCAGCTAGTAGTTCGGCAGGCATAATGATGGTATATTATGAAGATGCCCTTTGGAAGGCCTTGGAGATGCTCTTATTTAGAAAGTGAAGGTCTACCAGGAGTACGGTTCTTAGTCGGCCTCTGTAACACAGACCAGGAGAATCCCATCTCTCCACTCACGGAGATGGGTTCTTCAGCCCAGAAAGGGACCAGCCTGAAGGATCTTGGGCCCTCCATCCTCGATACCCAGTGCACATCAGAAGATGGGGTGAAAGGCATTCGGGCTGACCCACTGCCCATGACCCAATCTGGGTCTGGATCTCCTGTCCTCTTAGGACCTGGATCTCCTGTCCTCTGGCCTCCCACAGCTCTGTAGTCACAGGCACATTACATTCCATCATGATCCCTAGCACATTAAAACCCTAAAACCCATCAAGATGTATATATCTGTTGTCTCCACCACCACAGTAAGAGGTCCTTGAGGGTAGGGACTATGTCTTATTTTGTAACGCTCACAACTATCCGGCCCATGTACCTGCATGGTGAATTTTTTATCAAGTGAATAAATGGAAGCTCTCACCAAAATAAAATAGTTAGGCCTAGAACTAACTACCTTTAGACACATTTTCTAGGATACTGACGTTAAGAATAAAAGGAAATCGTGTAACACCATGAATACTTAATTTCTTCTTGAAATTGACCCAGAACTGGAGATAAAATGGTCGTGCAGGTTTATGTAAGAAAAGGGCTATAAATAGAAACTTCTCTAGCTGTGTTAGTAAAGAAAATGCAAGGGAAAGTAGAAATATATTCTTTTTATAACTCTTGCCTTCATTGATTGAGAGACAATGAGACAGCCTCTTGGATCAATTACTGTATTTATGAACTGTCTCCATCTCACCCAGAAATTTCTTGTCAATAACTACATTCAATGTGCATGAGCACTTCAGTGAGCAGACTTCCCCCTTGACTCATTGAGATGCTAAAGAACAGCAAATATCTAGCACCAAGCAATTTTTTGATTATTTTTTTTTACCCAAGTGTAGTTGATGTACAATATCATATTAGTTTCCAGCATAGAACACAGTGACTCAACATGTATATTCAAGTGATCTCCATGGTAAATGTTGCTATCATCCCTCACCATACAAAGTTATTACATATTACTAACTATATTCCTATATGCTCTACATTGTATCCCTGTACCTTATTTATTTATTTTATAACTGCAAGTTTGTAGCTTCTGCGCCCCTTCTCTTATTTCCTTCATCTGCTCCCTCCTCATCCCCACCTTGTTCTGGCAACTACTGGATTGTTTTCTGTATCTATGAGTCTCTTTTGTTTTATTGTTCATTTGTCTTGTTTTTTGAGATTCCACATACAAGGGAAACCTCAGGGTATTCTCTTTCTCTGATTTATTTCACTTGGAATAATACCCTCTGGGTCCATGGCAAATGGCAAGATTTCATTCCTTTTTGTGGCCAAGTAATATTCCATTGTATATAAATACATCTTCTTTATCCATTCATCTTATCAATGGACATGGACTGCTTCCATAACTTGGCTATTGTCATAAGGCTGAGGGCTAATCCCTGAGGCCTCCAGTAGGTGAAATTAGAAGTGGAGAACCAGCAAAGTGACTGGAGAGCATTTGGTGCTTGGGAAGCCAGAAGAGGAACATGCCTTAAGGAGGAGGGAATGAGATCACCTGTGCCAAGCTATGAAAGTGAGACAAGGACCAAGACTGGACCATTGGGTTGAGCAACAGGGAGGTCACGGTTACTCAACAAAGCAGCTTTGGAACAGGGCTGAGGCAGAATCCAAGAGTCAGTTCCAGACACAGTAGGAGACTGGGACTGGGTTTGGTATTCAAGAAAGCAGCCATCCTACCCACCGTCTCCAGTTTCAAATACCTGTGGTCAAAGTTGGTCTGGAAGCAGATGACCCTCCTTCTGACCAAGCAGCAAAAGTTCAAGAGCAGCCTTAGCACTATATCACAAAGCTTAGGTCACTCCCCTCATCTCATCACACAGGCTCACACCATTACACTATCACACCACACAAGAAGCAGGCTGAGTGCAGTGCAGTAAGGTATCATGAGAGAGAGAGACCATGCTCGCAAACTTTTATTTCAATATGCTGCTGTAACCATTCTATTTCATTACTAGTTATTGTTGCTAACCTGTTACTGTGTCTAACTTATTAATTAAACTTTATCACGGGTAGGAACACAGAAGGGAAAAACACAGTATATGCAGGTTTTGGAGTTAGGTCCAACTGGAGGCATCCAGGAGCAGTCTTGGCAGGTATCCCCTGCAAAAGTGGGGAGCCGCTGCGCAGAAAACTTTCTCAAGTTGTTTTGAAGAGAAGGACAGGGTTGTTAGCGAACAGGAGGAAGTGCTGTCAAGAAAGGATTCTAGACTTTTTTTTAGGGATGAAGAAATAATAGCATGTTTCTACTCCGCGGGGAACGAACGAAGCAGGAAAGTGAGGAAAAGCTACCAGAACAATATCCCTGAGTAGACCAGAAGGGTGGAGTCCTCTGCAGAAGGGAGGGTCCTTCTTGGGCTGGAGACAGCTCATCCGCCGCACTAGGAAGTGAGCAATGTGTGTGGGCACACGAGCCCGTGGGGCCCGGGGAGGGCCCTCCAACTGTCCCTGTTTTCTCTATGGGAAACCAGAAGGCTGAGGCGGGGCCTGCGGAACGTAGCTGCCTCTGGCATCTCAGGGAACAGGAGAGCAGCCAGCCTGGGCTAGCTGGTGCACGCAGGGCCTGTCTCCAGTTCATCGTCGTGAATTTACAGTGTGTCCAGGCAGAGTGGTAAGAGTGAGGAGAGAGCCCCAAGCCAGAATCTCTACACAACAAAGTCTGGCTGCCTCCCTTTTGTCCTCCAAGATGAAGTCTCAGCAACACTGGGTACCATAGGTAATGGGTCCTTTTCCATGGGCCTCCGGCCCCTCCTTGCAAATTGCTGTCCCCTCATGAAATATCTGCTCTCAATAAATGCATATCCAACGTCACTTTTGCCTTCAAGTGGGAATAGTACTTCCAGAACACCGACTTGCGGCCGAGCAGACCAGGGGCTTGGTCCCAGCCCCGCCCATCACTCGCCATGTGACCTAAACCTCTCTGCGACTCTACTTCCTCATCCATAAAACGGGACTAAGTAAGAACAGTCCTCACTGGGCTGCCCAAAGGATTAAGTAGTATGCCCTGTGCCTCACACTGTGTCTGCCTTATTCTGTGTGCTTCACCAGCGAGAGCTACGATCAGTCTGAGGAAGTCAAGAGCAGACCCAGGCCAGAGAAAGATGGGTCCTGATCAAAATTCCTTATCACATCTGAGCAATGCCTTTGTTGGCAGAGCTCAAAATGTAAGTTTTCTTAGTGGTTGTTCAGGGTTCCTGACCTCTGTCCAGATGACTGCTTAGTACCACCTGTCTACACCCTCTAAGATTCAGTAAATCAGTCCCAGAGCAGAGACTATTACGTTCATTGATTAATAATAAAAAGACAAAGTTTCAAGCCATAAATCAGCTGCGAATGAGTGACTTAGAGTCAATGTGTATATTTTCTTTAAGAAACTTGTGTAAAAGCCAAATTATCACAAAGCATGGTCCTAGGTCTGGTCAAGAAGTACCAAGTGGGGTATTATTTTTTCAAAATAATAATAGTTCCTATTTGTAGTACCACTGTGCTGGGCACCATGCCAATAACTTCTACCATCAAGAATTTAATTACAGCTCATCTCGACCCTCGCAGCAGGTGCTATTATTACAAATGAGGACATGAAGACTTGGAGAGGTGACAGGATTTGTCCTGGGTCAGGCAGCTTGATCTACAGGTGGTTTGAACCAAAACCATCTTTCTTCCCTCTTTAATGTGCAAGTGGAGTGGGAAACTAAGGTCCAGCTAGGAGCCTTGCTGAACAGGGACCCTCTTGGCCTTCCCCTTCCTATAGCTTCCGGGACCTCTTCTTGTCTGGGAGGGGAGTGGATGACGACCCAGACCAGATTGGTGTGATCCAGCTCAACCCCACTAGGGAGGGGGTAGCTGAAAGAGTCAGTAGAGAACCAGCCGGAATTACAGTTCCAAGCTACGGTTGTTGATGTTAAGGTGTCTATGGCTTTCAAACGGCATCCAAAATTGTGTGGGGACAAGGAAACATTCGAAATTGGTCTGAAGGAAAGTTTTAAAGGTTCCAAATGAGAGTAGCCTAGAATGTGAAGTCAGAAAATGTTCCCACTGCAAGAGAAGTTAAAACACGGAGAGATGGAGAGGAAAAGGGAGTTGGGGGAAAATGGAGGAGGAGAAAACCACGAGAGACTATGGACTCTGAGAAAAAATCTGAGGGTTTTGTTTTGTTTTTTTTATTTGACAGACAGAGATCACAAATAGGCAGAGAGGCAGGCAGAGAGAGGCAGGCTGAGCAGAGAGCCTGATGTGGGGCTCGATCCCAAGACCCTGGGATCATGACCTGAGCTGAAGGCAGAGACTTTAACCCACTGAGCCACCCAGGCGCCCAGAATCTGAGGGTTTTGGAGGGGAGGTGAGAGGGAGGTTGAAGGGTACATATTGCATAAAGCGCTGGGTGTGGTGCATAAACAATGAATTCTGGAACACTGAAAAGAAATTTAAAAAATAAAAAATTTTTTAAAAAGAGAAGTTAAAACAATCGATATCAACATGATGAACTTAGCCGTCGCCAGAAATCCCTCTGTCATACAAGATGGTGTGGTAATATATTACAGATGAGACTTGGGTATTTTTCTAGCCCTCCATGAATGAGGAGGCTAGAACTGTTGCTAGATTTAATCAGGGACACCCAGGTGTCTTCCTTATCCAATCAAGAGACCAGAGTCCCCCTCAAATCCAATAACTGTGACCATGAAAAATGGCATGAGGATGTCAATTAAGTCATCAAAGAACACTGCAAATCTTCTCTATTGCATTAGGTCCTCTGTCTGAGTGGGTGCTATGTCAACAAAAAGAAATATAGGAGGACGGGGAGTGAACGCAAAACACTGGAAACTTATCGCTCTGCACCTGGCACTTTTGGGGAGAAGGGATTGCACAGACCCTCAAGGGTTGATTTCAGTTATATCCAGAAAAACGAGCGCAAAGGAGTGGGAATTTCGTGCGCAAACAAAGTATTGAGCAGAGGGAAGGCGGCTCCCTTTGTTCTGTTCATCACCAGCCAAGCTTCTGATTTCCATTCCCGTCTCCCAGGTGCACTGCCCACCTGGACAGCGTGTCCTGAGCAAAGGACCACTGTCACCTTCCTGCTGGACATCACGCCCTTCCACCGGCAAGTCCCGTCTATCCTACCTCCAAAGAACACCCCATCGGCACACCCCGCCACATCCCCACCGCTAACATCTTGGTCCCCCTCGTCCCCCTCCAGCTCTTCACTCCTCTCGACCTTTGCCACTTGCCATTCCCCACACAGCAGCCACACCGCACTTCTCAAAATTCTAATCTGCCGTCAAGTCATTTAGGAACATAACTTCAAGTTTCTGAACGTGTCGTATAAACGTTTGTGTGACCATCGGATTAAACTATTACCAAAAGAAGAAAGATTTGAATGAACAGAGTATCTCACCACAAAACTGACAAAAGCAGCAGCAGATTTGTCTGTTCTAAACTAGAAACTCTTCACGCTTTAAATCCATACGTACAAAGTTAAATTTTGACAAGATAATGAATTGTAGCAACCACCTAATGAAACAAGCCCTGAGAATAATCAGACCTCTCTCTCTCTCTCTCTCTGCTGTGACTGAGTCTCTGTTACCGTATAACATTCCACTTCAGTTTTCTCACATGGCTAAATTTTCTGTGTGAGTGGAAAAAAAAAATACTGGAAATGATCAGATTTAAATGCGGGTATTCGGTGTAAAATAGAACTTGAGGTTTAAAACAGAAAGTAATTAGTTGTGGAAATGTAAATCATACCAAGAAGTAAGGCATGTAAGAAGTAGTGAACAAATCCAGCATAAGTTAAATTTAAAATTTCAAGGCATTTTGTTTCGAGGCATCTTTGAGCTTGCCGAGCAGACACTATAAGCAAAACTCCTCTCCTGAGATGAAAAAAATTATGGGCCAGAAGTTATGGTCACAATTAAATGGTGGCAGACGAGGCCAAGGAGTACTAAGGGCATCTGGTCCCTTTATGATTCTTTTGATGGATGACCGTGTGGGGATGAGGCGACGGAACTATGTGGGAATAATGGGGACAGGGGGGAAAGAGCCTTGGCGGAAGCACAGGTGACAGCCATGTTCACCCAGTGACAACCACTCTTTCTGTATGTCCCCCTTCACAGCACCTTTTTTTCTAGGAGATAAAAATCCTAGGCGTGTACCTTCTAATAATGAAGTTTTCTGTTCAATACACTTTTGTAATAGTAAAAAAGTAAGATTCTGAACTGACCACCTCATTCCCCTGTGTCTGTGGTTTCTAACTAAACTTAAAATTCTGACTCCCTTACTTGGCCCGCAAAGTTCTCATGATATGAAGCCTCTGTGTCTCCCGATTTTGCTGCGCTACGGCCTGGAACCATCTCTGGACCACGCCCCTCCTCTTCACCTCAGGTGAGCAGATTTCTCAGCCTTGGAGAATCTTCTGGGGGAAGCCCTCCCCTACCTGCTCTCTCTTTTGCTTACTCTCTGGCATACTTCTCTTTGCTGCTTCTTCCCTCAGGCTGCCGTCATTTTATTAGCCATTCTGCCACCTAACCTTAGAACCCCAGCTCCCAGCTCAGGACTGAGCCCAGAGGGGCCAGTCCCCAGAGGCTTGTTTATGCTTCTTACGGTGGATTAAAGGTCATATAAACCCTGGACACACGAAAGGTCTCAGCAAAAGCCCAATAAAATAATGAGTCAACCGAGGGGCTTTTCATGTGAATCACTCTCCTTGGAGGCCCAGCTCTAGATTACTTAGGATATTTTCTCTTCAGACAGATAGTTATTTCCTTCAAAGTGGATGAGTTCCTCAGAGCTTTGGAAGGAAAACTCCATTTTGAAGCTTCCTGGGATTCATGCCTTTTCTCACAGACTAAATTATTTTGAATGAGGATGGAGATGCGGCATGGAACAATCCATTTGAAGAGTGACAGTAACGATTAGGAAACACTCTCTTTGTCAGCAAAATCTCTCTCTGGTCACAAGTATCTTAGTGGCTCCTTCAGGCTTGGCTGGTCCCTCTAAGGTTAGATGTGGAGTGAGACTGGCTTTGGCCAATGAACTAGGTGGTGGGAGCGATGGGTGCCCTTCCTGGTGGAAGCTTTTGGAGTCAGTGGGTGTCTCTCAGGGTCCTCGCCCTGGCCTGCTAATTACAGAAGCATGTTTCTAGATGCAGCCTCATGGGTCTGGGTCCCCGAGTGACATTGAGGAGCGGAACCCCCACATCAGGTCAACACTGGTTACACAGCTTGAGTGGGAAATACAATGTTATTATTTTTAGCTGGGAAAATTTGGGGTCACTCCTAGCCTATCTGGACTGACACAGCGAGCTGATTTGTCTCCAGTTGCCAGAATGATAAATGATCTTTCGGTTCCTGTCACAGGCAGGAGGCTGGAGAGCCACCATGCAGCAGCCTAGAGCCTCCAGTACGGGGCGAGGCCAGCTCACAATCTTCCAACTAACAAGTGTTCACTGATGTGCGTTTTTCATCAGATGCTAAGCTGAGTGCTAGGGAGACAGTGGGCTGTCGCTAGAAGATTCCAATGGATGCTGTGAGGAGGGTCCCCCTGGCAAGCTGAACAAAGTCGGGAAAGCATGAGGTGGCTGGCAGGGTCAAGAGTATGGGGGAGATGGCCTGGGCCTCAGCGGGGGCAGCTGTATAGGTGCACGGGACAGGGTGGGTGACTCGAGGATCAGAACAGACTACCGCAGGCCCTTTCCCAGGCAGCCACTCCCTGCATACCCCCAGAGCCTACGCGATAGGAAGCATCACCGCTGTCATTTCCTACACAAAGAAAGTGACACAGAAAGAAGTTACATTAAAAAAACAAAACAAAACCCAGTTACATTAAATAACACCCCAGCTGCACTGAGAGGCAAGGGCGTGAAAAACACACACATTAGAAATTAGGAAGGGTAATAATAAGCTAGAGTGGAAAGGGGAAAGGCCTGCCGTACAGGGTGACAGCCGAGACCCAACCACAGGTGGCACGGTCGGCTGAGAGAAGCTGCTGGCTGCCCAGACAAGGAATCAAGCCTATGAAAGGGGAAGTGGCCATTCCAGTCCTGCTGGGGGAGTCAGGACCATGACTTCCTGCTTACTGGTCTCTCAGCTGGGCCAAAGGCATAAAGTCATCCATCCATTAACTCAGTCACCCATCCTCTGGGGCACCTGCCGTGTGTGTCACTGTGTGCTCCAAGATACAACAGTGAAGAAAATGGGGCTGTGGCTGCTCTGAAGGAGCCCTTCTTTCCAGTGGAGAAAACAGACCTAAACCAGAAGTGGGGGGTCGCACACAAAACGGGGTTCTCTTAGCACATCTCGGAGAGGAAAAAAGCTCAAAACATGGGTCAAGAGGCACCTGGGTGGCTCAGTCGTTAAGCATCTGCCTTCGGCTCGGGTAATGATCCCAGAGTCCTGGGGTCAAGCCCTATATCAGGCTCCCCACTCAGCAGGAAGCCTGCTTCTCCCTCTCCCACTCTCCCTGCTTGTGTTCCCTCTCTCGCTGTATCTCTATCAAATAAATAAATAAAATCTTAAAAAAAAAAAGATTTTCTCAAAATAGTAAAAAAAAAAAAAGAAAGAAAGAAAACAACAACAGCAAAAAAACATAGGTCAAGTGGATGTCACCCAAATGCAAGATGTGGTAAATCACACCCTGTGGTCACAAGGGGAATGAGGCAGGGGAGGGGACAAAGGGCCAGGCATCCATATTCACCGGAAGGTGACAGGAAGTGCTCACCCAACAGAAGTCAGACTTGCCCCTGAGCAAGAGGCAGAGTCTGTGAGTGAGACAGCTCCCACACTCCATGCATGAGCCACCGCAGCTCGACATCGTAACGGCCCAACAATGAGCGTCACATACCACATGCTACCTGGGACACCTGTTCACCAGGTGTGGTGTTCACAACACTCTGACATGACACCACCCCTGCAAATTAGTTCCTGGAGAGTACAGATATTAACTTCTGAGTCCATCTAGATCAAAAGAGAAAATACCCGATTTAGCTTGTCAAATTCGGCAACTCCTCTTCTTCAAAAGCTCAAAGAATCACTCCCCTGACATCAAAAAGGACCACTCAAAATGAGAGAAATGTGTGAAGAGTCAAAAGGTGAGCATCACACCACAGCACATCCCTTCACCTTTGCTAAGTTGTTGACAATAAATAGGCTTAAAAAATAAAGTTAAATTGAATTAAGTTGAGAGGCTTATAAATGTTTGCCTCAATATGAATTTGATATAAACCACTGAATCTTTTCTATGCTGTGCTTACTTATTTCAAGAAATTCCCCAGTCTGATGATTCAGGTAGAAACCCACACTCTTTCTTCCTTTTTGAACCTCTTTTTATCCCCTTTCTCCCCACTCACGATTTTGGATCTCTT